>NW_007733410.1:52891-54235 GCF_000696425.1 Galeopterus variegatus | reverse complement strand
GAGAGCCAGTTCTGCTGGCTGTATGCAAAGTGTATGCGTCTGTTGCCGCCACTTCTCACTACAGTACTCACTGCTGACTTACGGGAAGTTTTGCTCTAGTATCACCATTATCTCCCTTAAGTGTTCTCATTTTAACTCCTTATCAAAGTAGCAGCCTCGAGTTGAAGTGAGTTCTTCTCAAATGACTTCCAAAAAGCTTCATTTCAGGGCCTTTTGAGGGTCATTTTGTGCTACTGCTCACAGGTAGTACAAAGTCAACAGCTCAAAAAACAGACCTGCCACCCATGTTCAGAAAGTTAAAATTTCATGCTTTCTGGAATTTCCATCTGGCTTGGCAGTCAATGCTGGATTAGCTCCCACCCTCTCTCCAAGTCGCTTGAAGGATGTGTGTCTCTTTATTGGGTTCCACTTTAGGATCACTGCATCTCTGCACACCATGAGGCAAGAATGACATTAAATCCACCGTGATGAAAACGTTTGCTTATTCTGCTATGTGATGCTGTTTATCATATTGTCAGTTCATGACTTTTTTCGCCTGTCATTTTCCATGTAAGTATTTTCAGACCATAGGCATTGGCTTGTGGATAACATGACTGTAATCAATCCAGTTTTCCCAGTTGTGCTGAGGCTTCAACAAGGGTCTTAAAAATTTGTATTAGAATACCCATCTTCAGAATATTTTCTTTAAGCTGATGCAGTGAAATAGCTGCCAACTGAGCATACATTTTGGGGTTGTTTTCTTTTAGGCTCATTCATTCTCTCTTTCCAGTGTTAAATATTTTTAGAGAGCTGGTTGAAGTTGGGGGTTCCTTCTTTGGCCATGAAATGATGATGACAAAACTCTAAAATCACATGGTTATTTAGGTTATTTATGATCATAAATTTTTTTTTAACATTTATTAGCTTATTTATTATTTATAACAGCATCTGTGGGGTATGTATAAAAGTGTTTTTATTTTTAGCCTAGTGTTACTTAAGAGTATCATAAAACTTGAGAAAGGAAAACATGATTAGTGATCATCCAGTCTAACTCCGTCACTTTACAGATGAAGAAATGAAATTTCAGAGAGATTAAGTCACTCGCTTATGGTCCTGTAGCGATTTAGTGGCCCAACAAATTGTTTCCCAGTCCAATAATATGGTTGCATGGTTAGAGCACAATGCTGCCTGAGACCTGACTCATACTTTTGATTATGTGATATTCTGCCAATAATCTAACATTCATGGACCTCAGTTTCTTCATATGTATAATAGATTATTGTCAATATTATATTAGACTGCATCTTAAACTATTGACCCAGAGCCTACCATCAAATAAGTAGTTAATTTTTGTTAGTCAATTCT
>NW_007733410.1:49696-51775 GCF_000696425.1 Galeopterus variegatus | reverse complement strand
TATTAGCAGGGCTTCATGACCCTGGGCAGGCTATGACTGGGCTCTTTGGCCCCAGACAAATTCACAACTGCATTTATTTTCAATACTCTTTTCTCAGGGACCTTGGAAACTAGAGCAGGATGGCAGTTTTTTAGTTTTTACAATGACTTTGTTTGGAGGCCTTGTAAATACTGGATCTGCTCTGTCTTTTAAAATTCTCCTACTGTAACTTAGAAGGATTTAACCTGGAAGAAGGGCAGGGACATTGTTTGGGATAGAATCTGTTGATAACTTATCATGTGTTGATTCCCTTGAAAGCTGAATGAGGTCGTGTTTTTTTCTTACTTGTGTGCTCTCGTTTAACTATGAAGTTACCTGGCACTTAAAACAGATGCCATATTGTGTTTTAGACCCAGTGCTGAGTTTTGAACATGTGCTTCAGAGAGGGGTCTGTGTCTCATTATCACCCAGTTGTGGCGTGTGTTACCTCTTGTTATGGACTGAATGCTTTTGTCCCCCCTAAATTCATATGTTGAGGCCCTAATCCCCAATGTGCTGGTATTTGGAGATGGAGTCTTTGGGGGGGAATTAGGGTTAGATGAGGTCATGAGAATGCGGCCCTCATGATGGGATTCATGACCTCATAACAAAAGGAAGAGAGAGATCTCCCTCCCTCTTCCCACACAAGCACAGAGGGAAAGCCATCTGAGGACTCAGCAAGAAGATGGCTGTCTGCAAGCCAAGGAGATCTTGGACCTTCCAGCCTCTAGAACTGTGAGAAAATTTCTGTTGTCTAAGCCACCTAGTCTATGGTATTTTGTTATGGCAGCAGAATAGACTAGACACCTCTGCTGGAGTGCGTGTTGTTCAGCTGCCTAATTCCTTGTTTTCCTAAATCACACACTTTCATTGTGTCTCCTTAATGGAAGAGGCATTCCTGTTCAGATGCTGTGAGGATCTCTTCTTCCCTATCCACCAATGTCCTATGCTGCAAGAGTCACTGGGCCAGGATCTCAAGCAGGAATAGTCATCAAACCCCTTTCCATTAGATCTTTGGTGGTTTAAAATCTACTCAAATGAATCAAGAGCTGGGAGAGTGTTGATGTTCACAGGTCTGTGTAGAACATGAAGGCTTTATAATAAAGTTATTTTGTATGGTATAAAAATAATTTTCCTGAAAATATTTATCTACTCCTTATTTCCATAATTGCTTATAATCTTTTTGTAGTGTTCTTGTTCCCTAAGTGCCCCTTCCCCCTTTTTTTCCACCATGGTCCATGTGCTTTTATGTAACCTGACCTATAAAAGACTGAAAAACTGCAGATATTCCTCACTTTCATCCTGTCTGCCTTATCTGTCATTTTCTTATGAAGAGTACTGAGTCTGTTAGAAACAAATCTCTGTATAGACACCAATTTTTTTTAGCTATTTATTAATCTTATCTTGTTCTTTTGGTTTCTGGGTAATCTTTAGGTGAAGCTGAAATTATCTCAGGCCAGAGCTTGTTTTTATCCAGATAGATTGGATTATAGTCAAGTATGATCTCACGTCAAGTGCCTACAAAAGTTAGAAGCATTGCCAAAGAAGCATCAGAGGAGTGTTCTGTTCACTGAAATTTTATTCTCGAATAAATTTTATGCATTGGTGATGGAGGCCTTTGGTTGCTGTTGGTGGAACCCCTAGGAAATGGAACAGTGTTTAATTTTGCCTTTAATTTTTTAAAACATGAATTCTCTCCTTTCTTTCTTTTCTCCAGGGATTTTGGGGGCTATCCACTGTTGGCCATCTGTGTGTCCAAACATGTGACTGGGTAAACAGAGGGTAAATGGAAATGTATTCACCTGCTACTATGTGAAAGTTATTACTTGAGGCTCTGTGAGGGGAGTGTAGCAGTCCCAAAGGCTGCAGATATTCTGGCAGGATTGTAGGATTGCACTTCCCCTCCTTTGAAGGCAGGTAGGAGCAGTATGACTTTCTTTGGCCAATGAAATGTGCACAAAGTGTTGGAAGCTTCACAAGCCAGTGCATGGTCCACCACAATCCCATCCCATTGCCAGGGTGACTGTGAAAGCAAGTGTTGAGATGGAGCCTCCGTTTTCT
>NW_007733410.1:33577-49539 GCF_000696425.1 Galeopterus variegatus | reverse complement strand
ATCCCATCCCATTGCCAGGGTGACTGTGAAAGCAAGTGTTGAGATGGAGCCTCCGTTTTCTTGGTCCTTAATTGATATGATAAGCCAAATTGTGGGCCACCCATATTAGACATATGTCTTAAGCAGTATTCTTTTGTTGAGATTTTGTTGATATAGGGAACTGTGATTCAGCATACCTGATGAAAGCAAACCTAATCTGACTGTTGTTAGGGAGTCAAAGAAATGTTCTTATACTCAGGGTGCTTATGATTCAATAGGGCACATTATTACTGAACGAGAGAGAAGCTGATTATAGCATAAGATTGAGCATTTGACTGTATTCCTGAGACCCTAGTTTCAACTGGGAAAAATAACTTTTTTTTTTCCTGAGACTGTCAGATCACAGTTGATCAAAAAAAATCTATGCATCTTAGAACATTTAAGATTTGCTATTAATTAGCCAATAGATGCATGATATCTTTCATTTGAAATTGAGGGTAAAAAGACTAATTATGAGTTATGTCTGTATTGTTCTTTCTATATTTCTAAATTAGATTATAGTCTACGTAGGAAATGGAATAAAAGTCTTTATAACACTGCAGATTTGCTTTGATGGCAACTACTAATCAAAATTGTTCTTCATCTTTTTCGTATGCAGGGGCAGCCTGCCTGACTTCACATACCCATAGCTAATATTGGTTAAATTGGGAATTCATTCATTCCTTAATTGGTAATTCATTCAACAAACATTTATTGGGCATCTGGCATAAACTAGGCATAGCTCTAGATAGTGCAGGTATGGCAAGGAACAAAACAGTTTTTGACTTCATGAATCTTACATTTTAGTGAGAACTGGGTAATAAACAAGTAAAGAAATACAGGTAAAATGTGACATCAGCGATGAGTGCTATAAAGACAAAGCAGGGAAATGAGATAGAGATTGGCAAGGTGTGCGATTTTAGATAGGATGGTCAGGAAAGACCTCGAGAAAGTGACAATTGAATGAAACATTAAAGGAAGTGTGGGAAAAAAGCCAAGTGAATACCCTGGGGAAGAATGCTTGAGGCAACAGAAATAGCAGTTGCAAAGGCCCTAAGGTCGTAGGGTATTTGGAGAACAGTAAGGAGGCCAGCGTGGCTGGGGAGGGGTGAGCAAGTAAGGTATGGGTAGGAGATGAAGCCAGAGAGGTGGTCAGGAGCCAGGTAACGAGGGTAAATGTGTGAGCCTACTCCACATCTGATGGGAAGCTGTCAGAGTTTTGAATGTGGAAGATCCACACTCTGCTTTATATTTCAAATGGATGATCCCAGAGTAGTCTGTAGAGGACTAGGTAGGAGGCTTGTACGTAAGTCCAGGAGGGAGATAATGGGGCTTGGATACAGTTGGTAAGTGGTGGTTGTGAAAAGTGGTTGGATTCATGATATATTTTGAAGGTAAGGTATTGCTGTTAGGATTTGCTGATTTGATGTGGACTTTGGCCTGAGCATCTGGTTGATTGATGATATCATTTTCTTAGATGAGGAAAATGTTCGAGATGTCTCTTACCTATTCAAGAGAAGGTGGCCATTGCATGCATGAGCCTGGAGTTCAGGGAAAGGTTAGGAATGGAGAAATAAGGTTGGGCACTTGATGGACAGGTGGGTTTCAGTCCATGAGACTGATGAGATCCCCAAGGGAGTGAGTGTAGTGGAAGAAGAAAGATGTTCAGGACTGAGTCCTGGGGTGTTCCCAACATTTAGAGGTTGAGGAGCTGGAGAGGAACCAGTAAGGGGACTGAAAAGGAGCAGCCACTGAGGGTAGGAGGAGAGCATAAGGACAGTGACAATATCATTGTCAGTGGTTGGGTGGAGTAAAATCCTGATTGGAATTGGTTCAGGTGAGAATGAGAGATAAAGAGATGGAGATGGGATATATCAGGGTACTTCAAAAAGTTTGTGGAAAAAAATAATTAAAAAGTAATATAAGTCTTTCCATGAGCTTTTTGAGGTACCCTTGTATAGTTCTTGACAGACTTCTGCTATGGAGTAGGAGATGGGGGATAATAGCTGTATAGGGGCCGGCCCGGTGGCACACTGCTACAGTGCGCCGCTTGGGAAGCGCGACGGCGCTCCCGCCGGTAATATAAGTCTTTCCATGAATTTTTTGAGGTACCCTTGTATAGTTCTTGACAGACTTCTGCTATGGAGTAGGAGATGGGGGATAATAGCTGTATAGGATGTGAGGTCAGAAAAATTCAGTTTATTATTTTTTTTAAAGATGGGTGTTACAGTATGCTTGAAAACAGATGAAAATTATTTATTAGAGATAAAGGAATTGACAGAGGAATATCCTTAAGTAGGCTAGTGGGGATGAGATCTAGTGCATACAGTGGTGGGTTGACCACTTTAGCTGGAGCTAAGGCATTATATGTTCTAGATTTGTACAGACACACATAGGTGGATGTACCTAGTTGAGGGAAGATTCTATGATTAGGTCAGAAAAATTCAGTTTATTATTTTTTTAAAGATGGGTGTTACAGTATGCTTGAAAACAGATGAAAATTATTTATTCGAGATAAAGGAATTGACAGAGGAATATCCTTAAGTAGGCTAGTGGGGATGAGATCTAGTGCATCCAGTGGTGGGTTGACCACTTTAGCTGGAGCTAAGGCATTATACGTTCTAGATTTGTACAGACACACATAGGTGGATGTACCTAGTTGAGGGAAGATTCTATGATTATATTTTACTTGCTTCTATTTTCTAAGAAAAGTGAAAATCAGATGAGTGGGAGGAAGGGGTGGAAGTGTAAGATAGTTTCCTCACAAGAAGAGTGTAAATTGGCCTAGGAAGTATAATAATTGCTGATCAGACCTGAAAGCCCTTTGAGATAGTGTCATAACTTTAAAGCAAAACCAGCCAGTATAGTTGTCCTCTAGGCTGGGTCACTTGCTGTGGTGTAGAAAGGGAATCCAAGTAGAATTATATTCAAACATGGTGGTAGTTTTGCCAACTGAATCATGTGGAAGGGGAGATGGGCAGACATGGGCTGTGGACAATGCCAGGGAGTGACTATTATGTGGTACCATAGCCAGGCTGGGTGAGGAGGACGATGAAGACGTAAAGGGGATGATGGACCGTGAAGATGGGGTCAAGTCCATGGGCTCAGGGAGCATTGACGCTGAATTGTTAAAGTTGGGGCACTACAGGGAATGAGCTGCAAATACCTTTGAAATAAAAAGTTGGCAACTTTCCTCAAGCTTAATCTCAAAAGAGGCATTTAAGCATTACTTACTAATGCTGCGTGGCTGGAGAAAAAAATGTATTTTTCAAGTATGATTTCAACTCATTTTGTACCAGGATATTCACACTGATATTCTTGGGTAAGTCATTAAAATTAGTCAACTATTTCTGTGTCTTCACCCATAAAAGGAGATGAGTGAGAAAGCAGAACTGAATACTTAGTGATGCTTAGATTCCTTGAATTTCACTGCTTTGTTGCAGTTTAACTGGCAGGCTGGAATGGCAGGGCTGTCATTTCAGGGCGGCCATCAAGCCTCATATAAGGAGATAAAACTGGAAGATAAGGTATTGGCTGGCATAACAAAAGAAGCTTTGGTGTGTCACAAATGGGAGATTATTGGCTAGATGTCCTCTATTTGGTTGTTAAATAATAGCACACAAAGAAATCTCTCTACTGTAGATTTGTCATATGTACTTATCTTGAGAAGCATCAGTGAATTAGAAAAAAAACTTGCTTTGGAAATATAAAAATGTCCTCATCAAAGACATGGCAATGGTAAATGGTGTTTATATTATAAGAATATACTTAATATCACAGATGAATCTTGCAGTTATATTTTACAGTATCTTGGGCACTACTGGCCAGAGCTATTACAATAGTCAGATTCATTTCATATTTATTGAAAATCTCCTCTAAGTATTTTCACACACATCATGTTTTCAGGGGAAATTTTACCAATGATTAACATATGTTGTCTAGAAGCAGAGCCATCTGAATTGAAACTGAAATAAGATAATTGCTACTTTTATTAAATATCCAGCTGGTACACTTTGAAAATGTTATCTGAGCAGCAAGCACTAGTTTTATTTGGGTTTCCAACTTCCCTATGTATTTGATTCTGTTTTGGGGGGGTTGGGTGGGGATCAGGCTTACAAATTTCATTTTTTCCTGCATATTGGTTTTTATCAAATGGTTTACAGGTCAAGATTTGTAGATCTTCTGGGAGCTTTAGCCCAGAACTATTGGCAGCAACTATTTCTCAAAATAATTTTTGATTGATTCCTACACTAACATATGTTGTGGGGCTGATGGTGCACACTCCCTTAAGTTTTAATATGAGTATGACTGTTGGCTTAATTTGGCAGAGGTAGTATGAGATTCACCCGTTGTTTTGTTTACCCATTCTTGACTACCCAATAAAATTTCTCCCTTTTAAAATAATCTCTATTTCCATTTTCTTCTTGTCCTTAAAACAACCACAACCCCTCAAAAGTCATTGGGAACATCGGGATGTTTCTTTATTTTCAAATCTTTGACAAAGCCTTTCTTCAACAGGGAGGGTTTTCAGATTGGCCATATTCAAAGGAATAAAGAGTGGGAGGCATTTATACATCACTTGGCTTTTGAAAGTAGCCCTCGTTGTTTAATCATGTCTCTGCCTGTTGATCGATATGTTAACTATCTGTTTACTTTATGGACTGAGGTCAGAGTGTTCACTGCAAATGTATGGGAGTATGTGTTCTGTCATGCAGGTGAGGTTTAAAAGTCCTCCTGGGCTGGGATCTCAGATGAAACAATGTAGCAAACCCTGATATGACCACTTAATTGTTGCCTTCCAAGCTCTTTTGATCTCTGAAGGTACCTGGTTCGTCTGTGGGAGGGAACAGGTCACTGGAGATTTTGCCTTTGTTATCTCTCCAGGTTTCATGCTCTGAGAATCAAAGGGAGATAACAGTTTGGAAAAACCCTGTATGGAGCCAAAGATTTTTTTTTTCCCATAGGTTTTTATATCTCTATATAGCTCTGCATGTTACTACTTCAAGCCCAGCAACTAGCAATTTCGGTTTCACTGAAGTTGTGTTTTCTTTAAATACACAAGATAATAGCACTTTAATAGAAATTATATTTTACCTAGATATATTTTATTTAGTTCTGTCAGAAGTTTTTTTTAGGTGCTTTTAAGTTAATCTGGCATCTATCTCCTTTCAAAGAATGGCATCTCCAAGGAATAGCTCTGCCTAGAAGATGCTCACCTGTGGCTGTCCACTGAAAAGCTGAAATTAGGTCAGTGTTATTTTGTCTTGAGGTAACAAAAATAAAACCCCAAGTGAGTAATGACTTGGGATTTTACTTAAGTACTTAATTTCCTGAAAAAACCGTTTTTGAGACTGAATAATTATTATACTACTGGATATTTTTTTTCTCTGCTCCCAGTGTTCTTATATTTTAGAGATAACTGTTTTTTAAAAGATGAAAAGCTCTGATTAGTCAGAGAATGAAAGAAAAGGTTCATAGTTCCTTATCCAAAACTTCTGGGACAGATGTATTTTGAAAATCAAGATTTTTTGGATTTCAGGAAAATAATACATTTGGATTTTAGCAGGGTTTGGTGCAGCACTTTTAATCAAACACACTAATATTTCTATAGTGAAACATGAATATTCACACTAAGTGAGATGAAAACTATGAATAACTTCATATCAGTTTAGGTAAGGTTTTGTCTCCTATTGAGTCCTGGCATCAAACTTAAAATACTTTAGAAACCAACCAAACAAACAAACAAAAATCTTTGTTTTCAAAACTTTTGAAGTTTGGACTTGAAGTTAGATTGTGGGCCTGTCCTTTTTCTCTGGATTATATTTACCTTATTTGTTACTCTGTAAAGAAATTAAGTTTGTGTTTATCATGTACTCTAATATTCTGTTACTGAAAGTGTGGTCCAGGGACCAGCGGCTAGAAATGCTGAATCACAAGCCCCACCCAAGACCTGCTGAATCAGAATCTGCATTTTAACAAAATCCCCAGGTGATTCATGTGTGCATGAAAGACCGAGCAGCACTGCTCTAGTATTACATTGGCTTTAATTTAGATTCTAAGTCTTGTAGGGCATAGGCTAATGTGGAAATACTCCAGTTATTCCAACCCTCGGAGAATGAAGATTTCCATGTTCCCCTCCCCAGTGGTGTGCCTCTTCACTGCAGCCCCCACCCAGACGACCCCAACATCACCTTTTGTATTTGCTATTTGTTCGCTCCCTCCCTCCCTCTCCTCCTTCCTTCCCTCTTTTTCTTTTCATTTGCCACATTCTTTGCTTACTACTCACTTTTGCATTTTAGACCTTCTATCTGGGATCATTTTTCTTTTCAACCTGAATTCTTTAGACTTCCTTAACTTAGAGTATCTTAATGACAGACTCTCTTGATTTTTGTCTGCAAATGTCTTTATTTTGCCTTTATTCTAATCTGTTATTAAATCTATCCATTGTATTTTTTATTTCGATTTCACTATTTTTTTTATTTCTAGTACCTGAAGTATTTTCAGTATCTGAAGCCATTTTGTGTTTGATTCTGCTGGCTGTCACTCACTGTGCTTTGTTTCCTAGTTGTATGTGTGTGCATGAATTAATCAATCAATTGATTAATTTTTAACTGTGAGCTGCTAATTTTTCTCATAATTTTGTCTGTGAGGATTCTTGCAGGTCTGGGTTATGGAAGAATTCTTTCAGAAAGTGTTTAAGGTGGCTTCTGCTATGTACGTGCATTATGACCAACTGTGACCCTTTATATTAAGTTTTCTGCGTCAGGGTCTTTGGGACCCTAATAGTTGCATGAATTTGTTCTGCAAACTTATGAGTTTTGGTTTGTTGTAATGAATTCTTAGGGTTGTTCTTTTCTTCTTCCATTCATGGCCAAGATTTGAGACAAACAAGTGTCCTTGCACTCATCCAGGAATATAGCTTGAGTTGCTGTTCTTGGTAGTGGTGCTGCTGCTGGAGAGGAGATCCTCTTAGCCATCCTATCTTTGGCAGGCCCTGGGCTTTGCTTGAGGCTCCCTGAATCCTTGGGAGAGTGCTTCTACTAGCCTGTATGGCTCCTTTGTCAGGCTTTAAAAGGTTGCACTCTAGACAGATAGGGGCACTTAGCTTGGTAAAGGGAGCACAGGCTGGGTTTCAGCAAGTTTCCTTTTACTGTGGTCCCTCTGCTCAGTCTTAAACCAAAGCTCAAGTACTTTGGAGTTAGACAAGAAACCTGAAAGCAAAAGCCAGCTTCAGTGCATAACTTACTTTGCAGGGATCATATGCATGTTTTATGTGTATCTAGTGTATGTATGTGTGTATATATATCTATATATCTTAACATTGAGCTTTAATTACTCTCTTGTTATCTCATCGATGCATTTAAATAAGACATTTAAAATATTTATTCACCAGGAATGCAGGTCAGGGTAGATAACTAGATATACTAGACTGGCTAGATGGAGACCTCCTTTGCTTTTCTTTAGTTTTACCACCTATATCTGTATCTCTAAACAATGTATTGTTTAATTTTTGCCTGTTTTTAAACATTATGTGAATAGAATAACTATGTAATTCTACAACTTGGTTCTTCTTAACATTTTTGCATGTAGTTGTAGTTCATCATGTTTTCTACATACCAGTATATGAATTTAACTATTCAACACTGTTTGTTGAATTATTCAAATTCCACTGTTGATGGGCTTTTGGATTACTTCCAATTTTTGCTATGATGAATAATGCTACTCAAAACATTCTTGTATATCTCTTCTGGTACACATGCCCAGATTTTCTCTAGAATATATTCCTAGGGACAGACTTGCTGGTTGATTGGGTATACACATGGCCAACCTTACTAGGTAACTACAAATCAGTTTCCAAGTGGTTGTACCAATACATTCTCATTAGCAGTATATGAGAGTTTCTGTTACTCCTCATCTTACCAACTCGTGGTTTTGTCAGATTTCTTAATTCTTGCCTATTAGGTGGGTGTACCTAGTAGCTTCTTAGTTCAGTTGTTATAATTTGTTCCTTGAAATTAAAATATCTATATTCGTATATTATTTGTCTTGTTGTATAGGCACTTCTATAAGAGACTCAGAATAGAAATTAGCCAGGGCAACATATATATCACATTCTTTGTATTGTCACATTTGAAAACAATGATGATTGTTATACTTACAAAAATATGAATTGAATACATAGAATTAAATACTTTCAAGATGGTTCACAGTATCTCTCATGTTTCATAGAAATCTCTGTTATAAGCCAAATCAATTGCTTTTGAATCGCTCTTAGTTAAAAGAATTGCAGATTTATTGTTCTTGGTGCCATTTAAGTTCCTTCTCTGAAACAATCAGTTGTAATAGTTTCTGTAAAGTCTTTCTACGTTAGTAATAGAAATAAAAACAGCAGAAGTCTCTTACAGCCTTCTATGTGCCAGGCACCATGCCAGGTACATGACATGTGTTGGCTCATTAAATCGTCTCCACGACCTTTGGGGCAGGTGCCATTATTAATCCTCCTTGATGGAGGAGTGAACTGAAGCGTGGAGAGGTTAACAGTCTTGATCAAGATCTCACCATCTTATTCTCAATGGACCTTCTTCTCCTTTAACCTAAAGTCCCCTTTTTATTTTGGGAAATGAACGTAGGTCTGGGAATCTCATATATGTTCTCAGTCAGCAGGCAGATAGCATGTAGGGGAAGCAGAAGCTGTGGTCTGAGGAGGCAGTGGTTTACTTATCAGTTCACAGTCTTTAGGTAATCCCCAGTCCTCCACTCAATTAGCAACTTAATATATGTTTTACAGATTAAGTTAGTTCTAAATCGATGTTAATTTTCATGTCAAAATATATTAAGCAGCTTCACAGTAGAGTCAAAGTTAGCCCTGTAATCATTAGAGCAATGTGGCATCGTGCCATGGTTCTCAAATTTGGCTACTCATTGGACTCCTGAGGAGCTTTAAAAAATTCTGCTGCCTGCACTCCACTCCCATGAATTCTGATTTATCTGGTCTGGGTGTGGCCTGGGGCACCAGGATTTTTAAAAGCTCCCCAATTGATTCTGCTGTGTAGCTAAGGTTGAGGATTACTTGATGGTAGTTAATTATATAGATGTCATGTTGAGATATGGTTTCAAATCCTGCCTCTGCCACTCACTAGATGTGTGACCTTAGGCATGTTTCTCAATGTCAATGTTGCTTAATTTCTTCACCTGTAAAATGGGGATGAATGATAAAAATAGTATCTATATCTCAAAGCATTGTTGTGAGGATAAAATGAGCATAATATATGTGAAATGCTTAGAATTGTGACTGGCACAAAATAAACATTTATTATTAACAATTTAAAATATACTACTGAGAAAAAAATTACTATTATTGGGTGTTCTCTGTCTCAAAAGCATTGTGGAAAACTAAAAATGTAAATCAAACCAAGTTTTGCATAGTACCAACCCAGCTTTGGTGTTTGGTTGGTTTTATTTAATTTTTTGTCCCATGGCTTTATTTAAAAGTAAGTCCTGGGCCGGCCCCGTGGCGCACTTGGGAGAGTGCGGCACTGGGAGCACAGCGATGCTCCTGCCGCAGGTTCAGATCCTATATAGGAATGGCTGGTGCGCTCACTGGCTGAGCGCGGTGCGGGCGACACCACACCAAGGGTTGCGATCCCCTTACCGGTCACGAAAAAGACAAAAAAAAAAAAGTAAGTCCTGATTATCTTCTGAATTTAGGAGGTTTCTGTTGGAATCATTTGAGATGTTTGTTTCCAGAAGAATGCAGAAACTAGGGGCCGGCCCGGTGGCACACTGCTACAGTGCGCCGCTTGAGAGCGTGGTGGCACTCCCGCCGAGGGTTCGGATCCCACATACAGACCGGTTCCCGCTCACTGGCTGAGCGAGGTGTGGGAGCAACACCGTGGGTTGTGATCCCGTTGCCGGTCCTGGTCCGGTACGGGCGTGACACTGAGGGTTGCGATCCGTTGCCGGACACGAAAAAAGACAAAAAGGAAAAAAAAAAAAAAAAGAATGCAGAAACTAAATCAAGATATTTGCAGAGGAACGATTGGCAGCTTGTAGGTAGACCAGAGGAAGTGCTCCCCACCATAACAGAGAAAAATGCTAAGTGCTGAAAATTAGCATCTTTAGAATAATTTAATACTTACCGTTATTGTTGAAAATATTCAGATTTTCAGAGGAAATCTTTGTTAATGTGAATTATATTACTTTTTGAAATGTACCAGTGTACAGCCAGTTTCTCCCAGGATCTACATACTTAATCCTCTTTTGTTTCTATCATATCTCAGGGGCGAGGGTACTTCAAAAAATTCATGGAAAGATTTATGTTACCTTTTTTTTTTTTTTTTCCTTTTTGTCTTTTTTCATGACCGGTACTGGGATCGCAACCCTCAGTGTCACGCCCGCACCGCGCTCAACCAGTGAGCAGACTGGTCTCTATATGGGATCCGAACCCTCGGCGGGAGCGCCACCACACTCCCAAGCGCCGCACTCTACCAAGTGCGCCACCGGGCCAGCCCTATGTTACCTTTTAATTCTATTTTTCTACGAAACATTTGAAGTACCCTTGTACAAAAGGGTTTAAATGTTATTGTGTCTTGCGTTTATATTTTTATTTCTCTCTCAAGTGGATAGTAAGGCAATCAGCAACAGGAGTTGCATTTGTAAATCATATTCTGTTTTCCCATTAAATTATTTGATAATTACAGAGAAACTTTATTCCCGTTTCTGACTCATCCACTGGCAATACCGCTGATTTTAGGTCCTTTATTTAGCTTCTGTTCTTACTGATGTGGAAACATACTTTTAACTGAAGTGCCTTTTTAAAGAAATATTTTAGTAAAGTGAAGAATCTTTTTTTAAGGCAAATAATCTTTTATTCAGGATTTTCTTTAGAAATCTGCCATGTTCTTTAAGCCTTTACCTCTGTACTGGATGTGTCTTTTATTTATTTTTTATTGTGGGTAAAAGATGTGTGCAAATATAGTTTCTGGTTATTTCTCTCAGTCTGGTCTGTCCAATTAGGCATCATCATCATTAAGAAAATTAGTTACTTTTCCCATGGTGCTTACAAGTAAACCAGGACTTGTGATACCATGCTAATCAGGGCATTTATGAAATAAAATTTAATATTATTAAATTAATGTAATTAATTTAATATAATTACTTAGTTCCCATTGTAAAGAGTCAGTTTCATTATTTCTGAACTTATTTAGTTATTCATTATTGGCATACCCAATAAGATAAATTAATATGATACAGCCTTGTACTTAAGGACTTCATAGTGAGTGTGTTTGTATTATGTCTGAGATATAAACAGACTTAAGATGAAAATGGAACCCAAATCAAGCTGTTTTACATTTTGTCTTTCCCATAATCTAGGTCATCTTTTCATTCGTACAAAACAGAATGGATAACTTTTTATTATAAATATAATACATGTTCACTGTAAAAGAGAGATAATAAAGAAAGAAAGAGAAAATTACCTGTGATCCCACCATTAGAAGTAATAACTATTGTTAACATTTTGTTATTTACTCTTGGAATTTTTTTCTGTGTATTTACAGGCTGACATTTTTTCTTGCAGACCTTCTCTCTGTATATTCATAGGCTGCTATGATTGTTGAAGTTCCACACCAGCTTATGCAGGTCTTAAGGATGAGCACCTGCCATGTTCAGTCCTGGGTATGTTGCGTGTCCTCTGGCAGCAGTGCCAGTGTTGGAACAGGTGGGCTGTTGGGAATGTGCTAAAACCTGATTGACTGTCTTGATTCATCTGACCAAAGTCAGCGGCAAGAACAAGATGTCAGTGACACCCAGGAGTTCTCCCCAACACATGGCTCCAGTTAACTTTGATACTTTCTTCCTTTAATTTCTAAATTTTTTTGCTTTTAAGAGAACAAAATCCTCCTAGACTCATACCTAGACCTTCTCTCTAAGCAGTTCTGGGTAGACCAGATGTGACTTTACCTCTAACTACCTTTATAGCATTTACATTTTGCTCTTTCTTTTCATTATACCATTACTAGAGGGAGAAGAGACCACTGCCAGAGCAACCCTGAGAAGAGGATTCATTGTGCAGCCTTGACGCAAACCTCAACCCTGTTCTCTGCTCCACCATGATAGAAAGAGGAGAAAATATTCTGCAGCCATACCTTTTTTCTGTTCTTTCTCACGCTGACTTTAATCTTGCTAGTTTCATCCATTTATAAATCTCAATTCTTTCCATTTTTCCTATTCAGTATAGCTTTTAATAGTTCAATAACATTCCATTGTATGGATATCATTTACTTACTTAACTGTTTGATATCTATTTCTAGTTTTTTGATAATTTAACACTGTAATGAATATTCTTTTATTTGGATTTATTTCTACAAGGGAGATTGCTGGCTTAAAAGATGTGTACATTTAACATTTATGTGTGTGTGTATATATATATATATATATAAATTGGCCAGATTTTTATATATATATATATAAAAATAAAAATTTTTACATGTATGTAGTCAAATTATTCTACAAAAGAAGTGTGCCAATTCATGTTCCTCCAACACGGCATTAGAATTACCTTCTCCCAGAGCCTCGCCAACACTGATTATTTACAATCCTTTCAAACTTTGTAATTCAGATAAATAAAAATTATTATATTGATTTATATTGTTTACTGGAAAAGTTGAACATCCTTCCATATCTTTATTAGAATTTTGTATGTGAATTTTCTCTCCATTATTTTATTAGGTTGTTTTCCTTATCAATTTGTAATGGCTCTATATATAGTGAGGACATTAAGCTTTGCCTATTTTACAGTAATAGTGCAAATATTCTTCCCAGTTTTCCATTACTCATTGAATCTTAGTTGTTTTCTTCCATCAGAAATGCTGAACTTTATGTAATCATATCTTTCAATATTTTTCTATATTATTTTTGGTTTTAGTGGCGTACATAGAAAGCCCTTTCCTTCCTCAAAGTTATCAAACAATTGGAAAATGATGGTGAAATATCACTTTTAATATTTACTAAATGTTCTAGCATAATCTATTTTGAAGCTCTCTACTTTTGTTCCTTTAATCTGCGTTTTCCTGTTGCTGTTCCTTACTGTCCTGACTGTTGCTTCATACATATTTATGTCTAACAGTAGAACAAGCACACCTGTTATTTTCTTTTTAAAAGATTTCTCGTTTTCCTGTTGCTGTTCCTTACTGTCCTGACTGTTGCTTGATACATATTTATGTCTAACAGTAGAACAAGCACACCTGTTATTTTCTTTTTAAAAGATTTCTTTCAGCCTCTTCTTGAATGATTATTCTTTCAAATGAATGTTAAATATTTTGTAAAGTTCCAAGAAAGATCTCAGGGATATTCATATTTAGATTGCATTAACTTTTCAGCTAATTCATGGGAGAACTGACATCTTTGTAGTAGAAGCCTTCCAGTCTAAGCTAGGGTGGAGGTATTATTTGTCTTTATTCCCTTAAGTTCTTCCAGATTCTCAAAGATGGTATCAACATTCTCATATTTCCCCCCAGCAAGATTACCCTCCCATGGAGCCTGATCACATTGATGACACTGTTGATACTCTAGGCCCACACTGTCCCAGCCGGATGGTATGCTTAGACAACCATTCATTACTCTTCTGAATCCAAGTCTCCAACTTCATCTACCAATCATGGTTTTAGCTTATATCTTTGATTTCATATCTTCCATTATATGTATAATTTTAATATTTTGTTTTCTATTTTCTCCTTCTATACTTTTACTGGGTTTATTAGAATTCGTAAATCTCCTTTAACCCTCGTAATTTGTTAATTCAACTAAATATATCTATTTTGCCAATGCTTATGTTTCTATTTTTAACAGTCTTATATCAAACTGTATTTCCTCACTGATGTACTAAAATTAAGGGACACCGAGATGCCCTCTCTCAACTAAAGTGTTTACTATCATGTGCCAAACCCACACACTCTCCCAAATTGAGGTAGGACATTTAGAAGACTTGGGTGTCTTTATTTTTTTCCCCCTCTTTCTTCCTTGAAAATTCTCAAGCTTGTTGAAATAATTTCAGATTTTAGTTTTAAGATGTTATTAACTTTTTCCCCCAGCATACTTCTATTTAAAAAATCAAAGCTTTTAAAATATATCTAGTCACATATATATTATCCATTTTGGCTTAACTACATTATTATGTATTTAATTTATTCATATATGTGTATTTCATTATTGGTACCATTATCTTTTTTATCTTTTTATAAAATCGTAACATAGCTGATTGTATACATCTGGGGGGCACAGAGTTGAATATCAATACCTGTGTGCAATATGTGATGCTCAAATCAGGATAATTAGTATATTTAATATTATACGATGTAATCATTTTTCATGGCCCTTTATCAATTCCTCCCTTCCCCTCCCTGTTTTCCACCCCTGGTAACCTCAGTTCAGTTCTCTCCTTTTGAAAGTTCAATGTGTTATTGTGGTCGTCCTTCCTTCCTTCCTTCCTTCCTTCCTTCCTTCCTTCCTTCCTTCCTTCCTTCCTTCCTCCCTCCCTCCCTTCCTTTTCTTTCTTTCTTTCTTTTTAAAAAGTATTTATTTGTTTATTTTTTTAGCTCCCACTTATGGGTGAGGACATGTGGTATTTCTCTTTCTGTGCCTGACTTATTTCACTTTACATGATTTTCACTAAGTTCATCCATGTTGCTGCAAACGACAGGATTTCATTCTTTTTTATGACAGAGTAGTACTCCATTGTGTATACATACTACATTTTCCTTATCCAGTCATCCTACAATGGACATTTAGGTTGGTTCCAACTCTTGGCTATTGTAAATAGAACTGCAATAAACAAGGGGGTGCAGGTATCCCTTTGACATGATGATTCCCATTCCTTTGGGTATATACCCAAAAGTGGAATTGCTGGGTCATGTGGCAGTTCTATCTATAGTTGTTTGAGGAACCTCCATACCATTTTCCGTAATGGCTGCACCAATTTACAGTCCCACCGACAGTGTAGGAAGGCTCCCCTTTCTCTGCATCCTTGCCAGCATTTGTTATTCTCTTTTTGATAATAGCCAGTACAACTGGGATTAGGTGCCTCTGGCTTTTTCTTTCCTTTTTTTTGCTCAGGATTGCTTTGGCTATTCGGGGTCTTTTGTTGTTCCATATGAATGTTANGTTTAATTTCTTTCAACAGTGGTTTGTACTGCTAAGCACTACTTCTTTAAAAAGTTTATTTTTTTAATTAACAAATAAAAATTGTGTATATTTGTGGTATACTCCATGATGCTTTGATATATGTATGCATTGTGGAATGGCTAAATTAAGCTAATTAAAATATATATCACTTCACATACTTATTTCTTTGTGGTGAGAACACCTAATATCCACTCGCCCAGCAATTTTTAAATATACAATACCTGGTTATTAACTCTGTGAGAGTTCTTCTACAAATCTGTGGAAAAAAATAGAATTAAAGGATAATACAAATCATTGCATGAACTTTTTAAAGACCCCTCATAGTCACCATATGTACGATAGATCTCTTGAACACATTCCTCCTACATAACTGAAAGTTTGTGTCCTTTGACCAACATTTCCCCAATCTTTCCACCTCCAGCCTCTGGCAAACATCATTCCTCTCTCTGTCTCGATGAATTCAACTTTTTTAGATTCCACATACAAGTGAGATCAGGTACTATTTGTCTTCCTGTGCCTGACTTATTTCACTTAACATAATGTCTTCCAGTTTCATACATGTTGCAAATAACAGAATTTTCTTTTTTTTTAAAGGCTGAGTAGTATTCTACAATGTATATATACCAAATTTTCTTTATGCATTGATCTGTTATTGGATACTTAGGTTGATTCCATATCTTGGCTGTTGTGAATAATGTTGCAATGAACATGGGAGTGCAGATATATATCTGTTGGATATATACTCAGTAGTGGGATTGCTGGAT
>NW_007733410.1:31969-32923 GCF_000696425.1 Galeopterus variegatus | reverse complement strand
TTTTTTTTTTTTTTTTTGTGGCTGGCCAGTTATTTTTCATCTTTTAGAAAATAGCCATTCTAACAGATGCGAGGTAATATCTCATTGTGGTTTCAATTTGCATTTCCCTGATGATTAGTGATCTTGAACATTTTTTCAAACACCTGTTGGCCACTTGTATGTCTTCTTTTGAGGAATGCCTATTCAGGTCCTTTGGCCATTTTTAGTCTATTTCCTTTGGCCATTTTTTAAAAACTAGGCTATTTGTTTTCTTGCTATTGAATTGTTTGTCTTCTTTATATATTTGGATATTAATCCCTTAGCAGATGTATGATTTGCAAATATATTCTCCTATTGCGTAGGTTGTCTCTTTACTCTGTTTTTTCCTTTGCTATGCAGAAACACAATTTTAGTTTGATATAATTCCATCTGTCTATTTTTGCTTTTGTTATCTGTGTTTTTGGGGTCATATCCAAAAAAATTATTGCCCAAACCAATATTATGAAGCTTTCCCCTACGTTTTCTTCTGTAGTATTAGTTTCAGGTCTTGGGTAAAGTCTTTAATCCATTTTGAGTTGATTTTTGCATGTGGTGTGAGATGAGGGTCCAGTTTTATTCTTTTGCATGTGGATATCCAGTTTTCTCAATACCAGTTGTTGAAGAGACTACTGTTTCCCCAACATGTACTCTTGGCACTCTTGTCAAAGATCAGCTGATTGTATATGCGTGGATTTATTTCTGGGCTTTCTATCCTGTTCCATTGGTCTATGTGTCTGTTTTTATGCCAGTACCGTGCTATTTTGATTACAATAGCTCTGTAGTAGATTTTGAAAACAGGTAGTGTGAGGCCTCCAGCTCTGTTCATTTTGCTTGAGATTGCTTTGGCTATTTGGGGTCTTCTGTGTTTCCATATAAATTTTAGGATTTTTTTTCTATTTCTGTGAAAATATCATTGAAATTCTGGTAGGAATTGCA
>NW_007733410.1:27176-31895 GCF_000696425.1 Galeopterus variegatus | reverse complement strand
ATGAGTGTAGGATATCTTTCCATATGTTTGTATATTCTTCAATTTCTTTTATCAATGTTGTGCAGTGTTTGGTATACAGATCTTTCACTTCCTTGGTTGAATTTATTCCTAAGTATTTTATTTTATTATTTGTAGCTATTGTAAATGGGATTTTTTAAAAAAAAATTTATTTAATTTGTTGTTAGTGTGTTGAAATGCTACTTCAGACTTAATCTTACACTCTTTATCTTCCCCTTGAGATCTTTTCTTTTGTTTGATTTTAATTTGATTGGGATGCTTTCTTAGAGCCCAGTGTTGGTATACTTTATTGAATTTGTTTCTAAATTACCTGTTTCGGTTCAAATATATATTTCAGCTGTGTGGTCTTAGAGATTGCATTTCTCTCTATTCTGATGCGTGGAAGTATTATTCTACTTCTGTCTGTTGTCAAGTCTTGCAGACGAGAAGTCTGAGGGTAGGCTAATTATTTTTCCTTTTTAAGTTACTTGTTCTGTCTGTATGAAAGACTGTAGAGTTTTTCTCTGTCCTTGGAACAATTTCTCCAGAATGTGCCCATCTGTCTTTTTAATTAGGCCTAACTGGGATTTCTGAGCCTTTTAATTCTGAAAATGCAAGTCTGCCTGCAACTCAGCAAATTTTTCAATCTGAAGATTAAAGTTTTAAAATCAGTAAAGCTTTCTTACACTTTAAAAAATTATTACCGCACCTACTTTTTCTTCTCATATTCTTTTTAATTAAAAAAAATAAAAACAGAAAATAATGCAGAAAATTCTCATTTAGCCCAAGCAAGATTTAACTGCTAACCTTTATCTTGTTTCAAATCTTTTTTTAAAAGGGTGGTTATATTTTAAAATACTATCATAGACATTCAGTTATTTTTTAATAGTACTTAGACAGTTGTTTGTGAATTAGAGGATAGTGAAATAAAAGGAATGCCAGAAGCAGTACAAAGAAATTCTGGAGGAAATAAGCATATTTTACAGTGTCATAGAACTCAAATCCTGGATGTCAATATTGTTTCATAAGTATCTGTAATGAATAATGCAATGGAATCTTTTTTAAAAAGGGTGGTTATATTTTAAAATACTATCATAGACATTCAATTATTTTTTAATAGTACTTAGACAGTTGTTTGTGAATTAGAGGATAATGAAATAAAAGGAATGCCAGAAGCAGTACAAAGAAATTCTGGAGGAAATAAGCATATTTTACAGTGTCATAGAACTCAAATCCTGGATGTCAATATTGTTTCATAAGTATCTGTAATGAATAATGCAATGGGAGTATTGTATCAGGATTCTTTTGGCTGAAAGTTACAGAAAACCCCAACTCAAATGGGCTTAAAGAGTAAAGAAATGTGTTCCTCACACATAAGAAGGACTATTCAGTTTTGCCTCAGTCCAGGTCCTCATGCTGTCACATGAGGTGGGGGGGATTAGGGAAATTCCAGGTGTACTTACACCTAGAGGGGTGCACACCTCTAGGTGTACCAGTATCCTCAAGAATGAGAAATACCATTAGTCTTTTGTGTTTCTTGTTTAAGAGTGAGGAAAACTTTTACAGAATTCCCATGGAAAACTTGCATGTAGGATCTAAATAGCCAGAATTCACTCATATGCTTATTTTTCAGTCAATTGCTGGAAAGAAAGAATAGAATTCCCATGACTGACATAGATCAGTGGTTCCCAGTCAGGAGCAATTTTATCCCCAGGGACATTTGGCCATGTCTGGAGACATCTTTGGTTGTCACACCTGGGGGATCCCCGCTACTGGTATCTAGTGGGTAGAGGCCACAGGTGCTGCTAACATCCTACAGTGCATGGGGCAGCTCCACAACAAAGAATTATACAACCCAAAATGTTAATAGTGCCAAGGTTGAGAAACCCTGACATGGGAAAATCAGGATCTCACTCCTCAGAGCTGAGGAGAGGGCTATGTTCCACTGAAGCACAGGGCTAAAGGGGGGATGTGTGGGTCTTCTGCAGACCACCAAGAGTGCCCACTGCAGCTCTGCTCTGCTCATGTAACTGATCTTCTGAGCTGCTCAGAAAGGGAGGCTCAAATTTGTGGGTTTTAGACTACTACTAAAACCTAACCAACCATATTGAATGTCATGCTATTCTGTAATTCGTTCCTACTCTTCTTACTAAACTTTCTGCTAAAGATAATTCTAATGAATTGTATTTATTTTATTTTATTTTATTTTTAAGAGATGACTGGTAAGGGGATCTTAATCCTTGACTTGGTGTTGTCAGCACCACGCTCTCCCAGCTAAACTTTCTGCTAAAGATAATTCTAATGAATTGTATTTATTTTATTTTATTTTATTTTTAAGAGATGACTGGTAAGGGTATCTTAATCCTTGACTTGGTGTTGTCAGCACCACGCTCTCCCAAGTGAGCCATGGGCCGGCCATCTAATGAATTTTAAAAAGCACTTAAAAAAAAAAATCTGAGAGCCTGTGCATTAGTTGACTAAGAGCCAAAAGAAGTGCCACATGGAAAAAATGGCCTGAAGTAGGCAAGATTGCTTATCAGTCTTGTACTTGGGGACTGGGGCAGTCTGGAAGACAGCTAGGGAGGTCAGAGAGGTTCACTGGTACTTGTACCTCCAAACATAGAGGGTTGAGAATTGCCAGAAATAGTCATGTGATAAAATTCCATAGTGTATAGGCCTTTACATTTCTTTCTTTCTAAAACCACAGTGGTTTTGGAATTTATAATATCCTAGAACATTCTGAATTAAGCATTTAAGGATCTTCTGCAAGTCCTAGCTTGATCACTCAACTTTGAGAAATAGTTTGACTATCTTCAGCTTTGGGATCCTCCTCTGTAAAATAAATTGAATCATAAGATCTCACGGGTCCTGCAATTCCCTTTACCTCAGATAAAAAATAGATCATTGCTCAGTTCCAGAGAGTACATGATTTTGATGGTAGCTACAGTTAGCATGTGCATCAGGTGAAATCTCTCAGGCCTGCATCTATCTGGTCGAAGTTCATTTATTGATTTTTTTTTCCTACTGAAACTAGCACATATATAAAAAGCTAAGAGCCCAAAGTTAATTTTCACCAGCTCAGTGTATAGTATTGTGTTTGTCCCCCAGAAGCCTAAATTGTTCTCAAATGATAAACTAAGTTATTTCTGAGAGTGTAGAAATTGGGACTATACTTAATAGGAAGAAAATAAGCATCAGAAGGTTACGGTGACACTTGTGAGGAAGACATTGCCTGGCTCATAGTGTGTTATCTCTGCTTCGTCTCACAGTAAAGAAGAGTTTGTTTCCCCGGATGCCTTGTATTCATCTTCGTCCCTACTCTTCCTGCTTAGGATGCCAGGGCTGTGGTGGTGATTTCTGCTCTTTTCCCTTAGAGACACACTAAAGTCATTAAAAAAAGTCTTGGGAATGAAATACACTGAATGATTACTGTCTTAGAAAAGACTCCAATTAAGCTGTGTACACATCCAGAATGCAGCCGTGCTGCCCAGTTTCTGCATCCCACGCCCTGCTCATCAGATGCTACTGGAGATGAAGCAGTTTTCTGAAAGTGCTCTGGGTCTCAGAGATATTATCTCGAGGACACCTGTGCCCTCCATCAGAGTTTTTCTCTCCCAGTATTTGGGTTTGTTATTTGGGATTTATGACACCCTGGTTGTTGGAGTTCTTTGTGTTCATACCTGACTCTTGAAGACCTTTAGAAGGAGGGGTGTGAGCATTTTACTTTAGGCTGGGCTTTTCTACTACGTAACCTTGAGAATGACCACTGTGATATTTTGCTTTTGATTGAGGCCTTCTTTCTTTCTTTTTTGCTCCTACATCTTTTCTTTTCACCTTACTACACTGTATTGGAGCATATTTAATTCTTCTCTGAGCCCTGTGCAAAGGAATTTTGCAGCTGATTTGAGCCGTGTATTTGGATTGAGTATCTACTTTCCAGACCTTCCCATCTCCTGGTTGCAGTTATAAGTCCCCTTCTCCACCCAACCTCCCCACCACAGCCCAGACCCAAATCCACACCCAAGACACTAACGAGATTTACAGGGTTTGTTTCAAGGTATGCTCTGACATATCTGAAGCTGATGAGTTCCTTTGCAATTAGATGGCAGAAAAAAAAGTCTTGTGAACTGGTTCTTAAAAGCATAGGATAATAAAGGTAAGATTTCTAACTGGAACTTAAAAACACAAGTTTTCCTTTGATTCAGTTTCTAATCAGTCAGCTAAATAGTGTCTGAATAATTGTAGCTAATGAGCAAGGTCCCCCAAATAGTTAATTGTTCTGACTACTAAATACTTAAACCCCATATATTTTCCCTGAAGTGTTTATTATTCTGTGTTCTTAGGACCATAATTATAAAATATTGAATTAGAAAGACTCAGAATATTTTTCTCTGAGTATTTTTGCCTCCTTCATCAGATAAGATTCCATATTTTTAAAAAATATGGAATGCAATGGAACATTATGAAATAGTCAAACATAAATAAACCGTAGACACACACAAGATAGATGAATCTTAGTAACAACTGTGAAAAAGAAAGTTCCAGAAGAATACAATGAGTATAATACTCTTTTCACAAAATTTGGAAACATGCAAACTTCAACAGTACACTCTTTTTTTTTTTTTTTTTGTCTTTTTGTCTTTTTCCGTGTCCGGCAACGGATCGCAACCCTCAGTGTTGCCCCCGTACCGGACCGGGGACCAGCCACGGGATCGCAACCCT
>NW_007733410.1:8286-26194 GCF_000696425.1 Galeopterus variegatus | reverse complement strand
CACTATCCAGTGCGCCACCGGGCCGGCCCCTTTTTTTTTTTTTTTAAAAGAAGGAAACAAACAAAATTCAGGATAGTGGTTATGGTGGGGAAAGGTGAGCACATAGGTAAGTACTGGTAATGTTCTAATTTTTGGATTAAGTCACAGATCACAGTTCTTCATTATATTATTAAAATTAATTTTGTATAGGCCCCCACATATTGACCAAAGATGATAGTTTCTCCTAATTAGGAACTGTCAATTCTGATCATCTAAGATCCTTTGAAATAAATCTCATGGATGAGCTCATCCATTTCAAATTTGGATTAATTTTGTATAGGCCCCCACATATTGACCAAAGATGATAGTTTCTCCTAATTAGGAACTGTCAGTTCTGATCATCTAAGATCCTTTGAAATAAATCTCATGGATGAGCTCATCCATTTCAAATTTGGGATCGTTGAAGTCTCTGCTGTTCCCAGTTGTTCTTTGGATTTATAGCTATGATCCTCAGGGAACAAGCAGGCCTCTAGCTCCTAATGGCAGAAATACAGGTCAGATGGGAACAGGCAGTTTGTCAGATAGAGACCAGTGTGGAGGAGCTTGTGCTTTGGGCCGAGCAGAGAAAAGACTAGAGTCTTTCTGAAGCGTCTGTTTCTCCGCATTTGAGAGAAGACTTAGCTTCTAAGGGCAGTTGCCACACCCATCTGTGGGCCAGCAGCCTGAATGATTTGATTAATTGGCATGCAGGGGACATTTTATTCATCAGAAATAAATACGAGCACCACTCATTGGAACTAAAGCTGAAACTGCCGTCTGTGATTCACTCCTCTTTCCCATTATCACATAGATGTGTTTCTGAGTGACCAGCTCCTCGATTCGTAGGCTCTGTTGCCTGCTCGGATTGCTGGCTGAGAGGTTATCTCAGCTCAACATTCATCACGTATCACTACATTTCTATGAAGGCTTCTGTTGTTCTTGGCAGAGCAGCAGTGGGGCTTCATTTAAAATGACATGCTGGGAACCATTTCCCTTAGGGTTATTGACATCGAGCCACCATCGTATCTTGTCTGGACAACTATGGGGTTTCTCTGCTGCCTTCATGCCCCCACCCCACACCCTCCCAGCCCATTTCTGTCGTCAGCCAGAGTGCTCTTTTGAAGGTTGAAATTAGACTAGATCATTCTCCTGCTTAAAATTCCTCCAGTGGTTTCCCGTTGCTCTAAGAATGACAACCACACTTTTGTCACATACTACGGGTGCTCCATGATCAGGTCCCTGTCTGTGTTCCCTACTTCATCTTGTGCCATTTTGCTTTTCGTTCACTGTGTTCTGTCACCCCGGCATTCTTTCTGTTCCCTAGTCACCCCAAGCTATTCCCTCTGCAAGCCCTTTGCATTACACTCTTTCCGCGCCTAGAATGTTCCTGCTCCAGATCATCACAAAGCTGGAACGTTCTCACCTTTCACAGAAGGGTCTTCCCTGGCCACCCAGTCTAAATTAGCCCAGACGCACCTGGAGGGAAACTATCTCATTGCCTCTTTGTATAATCTTCACTGTATTTACTATTCTCTGAAATTATACTATTCATGTATCTGTTTATGGTTGTCCTGATTACAATTAATTTCCACGAGAAGAACAAGAAATTTGATTGGGTACCATTGCATTCCTTGTGCCCAGAACAGTGCCTGACACATAGAAAGCATTCAGGAAATGAAAGCGTGACTGAAGATTAAAACTCACTCACTGCTGTGGATGTCCATCACATACATAACCAAATTAAATCACTTCCAGTAAGCCTCCAGGGCACATGGGGGAAACCTTACCATTTTTCTGGAATGGTATTACAAAGGATGGAAAAGAAGCACACATAGCTGGAATGGCATGTAAGAAATGCTGTGACCCACTAGAGTACATTGAAATAAATATTGCCAAAAGAAGTAGGCCAACATCAGATGCCGTGAGTTTATATTCCTACACACTGTCTATTAGTTTCCTGCAATCAAAACTGGATTAATTAGTTTTATGATGTGTCTTTCCTGTTAGGGATATAAAGATTATCTGCTCTATCCAATTTGTTTTTTCTTAGCTTGCCTGGCCTTGTTTCCTGGTCTTTTGATGGAAATAGTTTAGCGGGGGGGAGGGGGGTATTTACTTTATGAAAAACACATAAAGCATTTTATGTGTTTTTCATATGCTAATGCCTTTTAGTTCCTTTGAGGGAGAGCTCCATGACAAAAGGCCGAATAAAAAAAATGACTCTCATGCCTTCTCCCAGCCTCCCTCCCTGGCCAGATCTGGAACTTGCTGTTCGTCACCATCTCACAGCTCAGCCTGGGTAGGAGCTCCTCAGGCTGCCACAGGACAGTCCTCTTTCTCCCTTCCCCAGTGGCTGTTCTCACAGTGTCAACTCCAGAGCAGGCTGAGTGATGGGAGGGGAGATGGGAAACGGCCGTTTTGTTCATGGGTACTTTTAAGAGACACATAAGACATTAAGTAAATATAACACATCAAATTGTATTCGTAATAAAAATTCTTGAAAAGCCTTCAGTAGTGGCCAAATATGAAACCTGAATCCCTTTAGATTTCTCATCCTCCCTTTATACTGTGGGTCCTAGTTGGACAAAGCTCACAGGTTTTTAAATAGGCAGCTCTTCTTTAAATGATCAGATCCACACATGGACCAGTGAAAAAGTGGGTCTTCTTAGAGGAGGCTAAAGTGAAGGTCGGAGAGTTCCCACAAAGCTCCCTTTTGGGAGAGTGCCAGGGTAGCGTGCTCAGTAGAACGAAGCATTAACTGGACCCAGCTTGGCCTTGCTGGTTCTTTAGCCAGTGTCCTTGAAATCTGCATAGGATTGGCCCATGCTCCCGTTGCCACATGCAATCAACGTCCCCCCTCCTTCCCAGTAGCTTTCATTGCCAGGGACTTTACTTTCTCTGGTCATCTGGACACAGAAGTCCTGCTGCTGGGTGGACCATCTCTGTTCCCCTATCACCTTCAGTGATTTCAATTACTCTCTTAGTCCGTTTCTGTTGCTTATAACAAAATACCTGGAACTGGGTAATTTGTAAGAAAACAAAATTTATTGCTTACAGTTTCGGAGGCTAGGAAGTCCAAAGTTCAGGGAATGCATCTGGTGAAGGCTTTCTTTGGTAGTGACTTCAGTGACAGCAGGGTAACACACTGCAAAAATGGTGTAGCAACAATAGAAAGTGACCTCATTCACTCCCTTCTTAAAGCCCTCAGAACCATGCCCCTTACGACCATTTTTGATCCATTCACTACAGCATGGTCCTACAATCTAATCACCTCTTCAAGGCCCTATCCTTCGATTTCCATAGTAGGATTTCCCACCCTCAACATTTACAGTGGGAATTTAGTTTGGGGGGGGACATTCAGCCCAAGACAACTACATAAACCCCTTTCTGAGCACTTGCAAGGGTGGTGGACTTCACTGAAGATGGGCAGAGGGAGTGGCACAGAGGTTTATAATAGAGAAGGGCAAGAAAGTTAACACCAGTTTTAACATGCCCTCCAGCCACCCTGCCACAGGGAGGGGACTTTGCACTGCCCTGACCGTCTCTCAGGCTCCTGGCCTTTCCTCCCTCTCCCCTGCTGCTCTCTTGCAGGGCCCTGGGGCCCTCCCCATCGCCGGCAGTCTCTGGTATAAGCAGCAAGGCTTAGGTGATTTCTTCCCAAAGAGGAGATATGCTTGCTGCTGAGGTCACATTTTCCCTTCCTCACATCAGGAGGGCATTAGGCACCCTTAGCTTGGGAAGGGGCACTGTGGAGGGAGGGGACCTGGACCAGATTACCCTGGACCCTGCTAAACTCATCCTTCAATGAGGAGCCAGAGGAGCTGAGCTCCAGGCTTCTTTCTGGCTCTGTGTTTCTGTGGATTTCATCTCATCTGAGGTTGGCCTTAAGGATACAATCCCTTTTAAATATATTGGAACCCACGTGGTACCTCTGTATGTGCTGTGGGATCTTTTTTACTTTATTTTGCTTTAAAGAGAGTGTAAATAATTTGGCCTCACTTCAATATGAAAGTGGCCTAAGCAAGCAGGACGAAGAAGCTTCAAGGGGAAGAGACGTTGGGGAGTGGAAGGGGCCACGCCAGTTAATAAACAGTTTTCTGCAGTCCCCTGTTCTCAGATGTACTCACTTCATGGGTATGAAACCGTATTTGACTGCTGTCCCGCTCCTTCAACAGGATAACTTGAGCCATCTGATATTCGAGAGGAATATGGCAATCCCGGGGATGTAGTAACTCACTATTCTCCAAATTCTTTCCTAGAATAAGTTAGATCGTTGAAAGCCAGTACACTTGGACCATGTTATCTGAGCTTCCTATAGGAGGGCTTTTACTGAGTTTAATAGTTTGTTACGGCTTATGCCTTTTTTGAAGGATTGCTAAGAGAAAGGTCAACTTGAAGAATATTTTTACTTTCTTTACTTTTTAAAAATAGACCTACCATTTTAGAACATTGTTTTAGATTTACAGACAAGTTGTGAAGATAGTTCAGAGTTCCCATATACCTATTCCAGAGTCCCCTATCATTAGCATCTTGCATTAGAATAGTGCATTTGCTCCAGTTAATGAACTAACATTGATACATTGTTATCAATTAAAGTCCACACTTTTTCGTGTTTCCTTAGTTTTTAGCCTAATGTCCTTTTTCTATTCCAGGATCCCATCCAGAATTGCATTTAGTCAACATGTCTCCATGTCTCCTTAGAGACATGTCTGTGGCAATTTCTTGCTTTTTATTATGAATCATTCCAGGTATACAAAAAGTGTGTGCGTGTGTGTGGTTTTCATACCAAATCATTTTGGAAGTAACAGGTATAAATTGTGAAAGGAAGACAAGATATTGATAAGCCATTGGTCACTCCCACTTTAGTTTTTCGGAGGCAGATGGCTTCCTTTCCTTTGGTTTTGTGGTGTTTGTGTAGGTGTCTGGCTATTAGTATGCTTGCTTGATTTCAATGTAAATTTTCTAAATTAATCTGTTATCCATCGAGAGTCAATTTGTCCTCTAAATATTCCATTTAAATGATGATTCTTTTTAATCACCAGCAACACACATACAAACAGAACTCCCTAGCAATTCCACTTGGCTGTACTGCTATCTTTAGGAACGTTCGTCTTGCCTTAACTACTCTCCTCTTAAAGACATCTAGTTTTGTGTGACATTGTTTACTTTCATTTTGCCTTAATTATGGGATTCTGATAACCATGGAGGAGTAGGAGAAACAATAAGTGGGGTTTTGTGGGTGATTAAATGTTAAAGCAAAGCTGAGATGTTTGATAACCATGAGGATTGTTTCTGCAAGTATATTCCAAAGGCAGGAAGAGTACGCTGTTACCCAACAAGCAAGGAAGAGAAAAGCCTCCCACAGATCACTGTGGTGTTTTTCTTAACCACTGTGCTTTTGAAAGCCTAATGCTTTTCCTGCTATTTTTTTTTTTTTTTTTTTTTTCTGTCAGTCTGAGTAGCTTGACTCTTCCTTGGCAAAATGCTGTTTAAAGGATAGGTTTCCAGTATGAATATGTCACTTATCTAAATGAGTGGTTGAAGTGGGTAAAAATGTACCTCATCATTAACCACACGGATCATAGTATGGTCTGAAGAAACATTACATTTGAGCAGCTGTAATTGAGCTCCATCATCTAAGGGCTTATTAGGTTTTAATGGATAGTTTTGCACTATCAAGCAGAACTGCACTTGGCTGCAGGTAATAGAAAGCAGAATCAATGGTAGTTTTAAAGAGCAGGGTTTATTTTTCTCCCAGGACAAATCTAGAGAGAGGTGGCTTCTAGGCTTGGTTCAGCTGCTTGGCGGTGTCCTTGGAGCCCCTTTGTGCTTGCTGCTCTCTTCTTCTGACATTGTAACTTTCATCCTCTGTGCTTACTGCCTCATGGGGGCAGAATGGCTGCTGGGATGCAGGTTTTCTTGGAGGGAGGGGTAGTGTGCTGGCCATAGCCCACCCTCTTTGTCAGGATAGCAAAAGTTTCATCAGAACTCCCCAGCAGACTTGTTCGCTTCACTCTGAATGGCTGTGACAATGTCACTTGGCTGCCCCAGTTTCAATGAAGGCTCAGAAAGTTGGGTATTTTGCTGACACATTAAGATTTCCAACAAAGCAGAGGGCATTACCAGGGAACAGAGAGGGAGGGAATGCTGACCAGGCAAATAACTTCCAATCGTCAGCCTATTATATTTATTGTACATGAGTTTTGCTTTTAAGCATCAAGTATAAAAACGAGTGCCATCACCACGAAAATGGAAAACCAGCACATTTTTTATGTCATACCAGTTCCATAGTTAAAATGGAAAGCTAGGAAATGCTGGGGTACTGTGCATATCAATATATTTGGTTGTTGACCTTACTGAGTAAAGAATATTGGCGGAGGCAAGCTGATTTTGCTTTGTTTCAGAAGATTTTGCTTTTGTATTTCCCAGCTAAAAACTGAACCTTGAAAATAATTAAGAAAAACATGTAGACATATGAAATAGAGCTTGTTAATTCTGTAATATATTCACAGAGAATGCATACTTTTATGCATTGGTTATCTTTAGGTGCTCGCTAGGGACAGGGGCCCAGAGATAATTAACAACTACACTTAAAAAAAAAAAAAAAAAAAAAAAAAAACAGCCTCAGTTGGGCTGCAAATTTCAATATCATTTACCACATTGCCACAGATGGAAAAGATTCTTCTTTAATTTTAAGTTTTCCTTTTTTTCCCTTGACATCCCTATTCCGGTATGTCTTGCTGGGTAATAAACCCTGGTTTTGTGGGTTGGCTGAGCTCAGCTGGGTGGATCTCACTGGAGTCTCTCATGCTCTTGCCCTCCTGTGGCTGCAGGGGCTCCTACACATGGCCCTTCCATGTGGCTTGGGCTTCTCACAGTCTTGTGGCTGGGTTCTGAAGCTGGAGTTTCCAAGAGCTCAAGGGGGCTTTGCAAAGCTTCTTTGACCTGGCCTTGCAAGTCCTGTGCACCCACCTTCTGTTGTTGTGTGGGACATCCCAGATAAAGGGCATGAATAGAGGCATGGCTCGTTAGGGACCATCTTTGAAGACAAGCCAGCACACCGCCTTCCTTCTCTTCCCTTGGGGATTGAAAGGGCCATCAGAAGCTAGTCAGAAAGAGAGGCAAAGGGCGAGGACACTGCTGCATGTATGTAGCAGGTAGTGAACCCACGATGCTAAGAGTTGCCACTCTAGTACCTAGAAGATTCTTTTCATGCCATCGGAAGCGTGACAGTGGTAATTGCGAGTAGTTGAAATCTAAAGCTTTCTACCTTTTTCACTGAACCTTTCAGAGCAAAATGAAGTAAATATTAACTTTTTAAAAAATTCCTTTTAATGTTAGTAGTTGCAAGAAAAAAGCAAAACATGCAACAATCTGAAGCTCAAATCAAAACTAACCCTGAGCTTTGATGTGCGATTTCTATTCTTTATATGTGGATATCTCCTCTTGTATTAGAGGCTGAGCAGAGAATACTCTATTCTAAAATAAATAGGATCAGAATTGATTTTGCTAACAGCACCGTCTTTCTTTGTGCCAAGAATATAAGGACACAGTTAAGCACATTTGAATGTACCATAGGCACTTTAAATCATTCTCTTTATGTTGGTCTTGGGTAGGTTTTCATCTTTGTTGCTTTTTCATGTGAATGAATGCAATATAGCAAGTTTTTAAGGATTCTAAGGGATCCCCAGAGATTCCTGTCTTGCTAAGACATGGGAAGGTCATAATTAGCAAACAGACCAAGAATGAAGAGGTGGAAAAGAGGGCGGGCATCTCTGCTGTGTAAACTACTACTTTTCACCATTCTACGCCTTGGCCTGTGTTGCTGCTGCTACCTGGAACACCCCTCCTCCCCCTTTAGACTCCCACTCACCCCCAGATGTGGCCCAGCTGGTGGCTTCTGTGTGAAGCCCACCTCATCTCCCTGGACAGGGTTCTCCTCCTCCACAGCCACGATTCCTGAGCCTATCACCTTGTCTCTGCATAGCCCATTTCCTCCCCTGGATTGTAGCTTCTTAGGGGCAGGGATCAGCCCTCAGCCCGGGCCCATCAGCCAAGCAAAGTGAAGTGTACAGAGGCTCAGTAAAAATTTGAAAGCAGGAATACATAGTCAACTACACTGATGTGTGGGTCGTTTTTCTGATGTTTGCTGGCAATTGTGTTGGGTGGCTTATATCCCCCTGACCAAAATAAAACAAACTCTAAAAACAACAAACTGGACCATACAAATGTTTCCCAAGCCAAGGATGGGAGAGATGTTATAATATCTTCAGAAGGCTGTGACGGAGCTCATTTTGCCTATCACCTAGAGCCTAGCCCTCTATCTTCTCCAAAGCTGCCCCTCCTCATGGTCTGGTTCAGGACTCCTGTCCTCCTTGAGGTCCTCTTGCAGCCCTCTGAGCCCCAAGTCTCCCCTTCCCCCCAGTCTCTCAGGTATCTTGATGTTACAGCTTAACATTTGCTTTCATCTGTCTGGCCTCTTGGCTAAGGTTATAAGCTCCTGGTCTTACTTTTTCTGTATCCCTTGAAAGTGGCAAAGTCATGTCAATTTGCAGCAGACACTCACTGGAGTTGTCCTTGACAGCATGGCAGTGTCCTTGACTGTGGCAGTGCATGGATATCTGCTGAGCACTGACATGCTGCACGCTTCACACCTTTGCGTGGTGGGAACTAGTTCTGAAGCTGTGGACGGGGGGAGGGTTTAGGGACACTGTTCTTTGGCTGAAAGAGCATATTTGTCTCACAGACATATTTTGATTGACTGCACAGGGTTTTTAGAAATAATTGAAAGAGTTGCCATCATTTAACAATCAGGGGACTGTACATAATAGAGAGTTCAAGTTTCTCTTAAACATTTGGATGTTGTAGCAGAATTGGACCTCTATTTCCAGTTAGCAATAATTGCTTGTAACGGAGGGGCGACCATCCCCTCTAGACAGAAGATGAGCCCCCATTCCCTCATCCCCTGTAAAATTGTACCGCACATTCTCTTCTTTCATTTGTGTTTCCTACCTGGTTTCTGGATAAATGATTCTAGAAAATGACCATCGTAGGTGGTGTTGTACTGCTAAGTGCATAGAGCCCTAGTACACACAGGGCTGCCAGAGAAAACCTGATATATGAACAGCTTATGTGTGAATTTCTTTCTTATTGTGTACACTTTAAGAGGTATCAGACTCTCCATCCATGCATTCCTTAGAACTGCATAGTTTTTCCATCATTTGGTTTATTCAATAATGATCATAATAGATCCTTTTTTATTGAGCACTTCCTATGTACTGGTTACTGTTCTACGTGTATAGTAACTTGTTAATTCAAGACAACAACTCTATGAAATAGGAGCTTTCATCATCCTCATTTTACAAGTGGGAAGCAGAGTTTTAAGTACCAGGTCAGGTAGCCAGGAAGTGTCCTAGGCAGGCTGTGAACTCAGGCACAGGTGGAGGGAGTGACACATCTTTAAGATTTATTCCCAGGACAACATAACTTTATTTAAATGGTTGTTTTGTGAGCATTTAAATGAGCTCTCAGATATGAGCATCAAGTTCTGGGGAGTGGTGGTGGTCCCATTGCTTCTCCACAGAGCTAATCCTGGCATAAGTAGAAGGACACAGAGATGACCGTACCAAAGCCAAAGCTGGTTTTCGTTGTCATTGTTAATCAGTTCACTCCGAAGAAAGCTAAACTTGGAGGGTCCCAATGTTTAAAGTATGCAATATAATTGACCTTCAGAAGCACAATCTTTTTTTGCATGAACACAAAAGAGGAATTTGTAGGGAAATACTTGTGCAGTGAGAGATTTAGTTGCATCTTTAGACTTAACCATGTCTTTCAGTCTTTTCTCTGGAGCCCCCTACTTGCAGTGCATATTCCCTGGACACTGTACCTCTACTTCTTGGTTGTTTTTCCCTCCCTCCCCTCCAGCTTCTCCCCACTTTCTTTGCTTCTTTTCTTATTCTTCTCTTTCTCTTCCCTTCTCTTCTCTTCCCCCCTCTTTTCTCTTCATCTGTATCAAAACCTTTATGGAGCACTGATGTTGCAGAGAAAAATACGATAGTTTCTGCTCTTAGAAGTGTTAGTTTCGTGGGGGCAGGTAGCCATGTGAAAACACTAATCACTTTAAACACTTCACTTTGTAGGGCATCAGTTTTCATTGCTTGTGTGTTCAAGAACACAAACAGAAGAAATGGTTCCTGAGGCAGGCAAAATTATGACATGAGTACATTACGTTAGAGGTAGAAAATACTTTTTTACATAAATTTGAGGTATTAGAAAATATTTTTTTAGAATTAAAAATGTATACAATTTTTATATTATCCAGAATACATATACAAATTGTCATGAACTTCGAATATATTTTCACTTAAAACAGATTAATCCATTGTGTTGCAAACATAATTTAATATCCCATCCATAAGAGAGTTTCCTGAAGAGGAAAGGGGACCCCAAGGTACACATAAGAGACAACTTGCTTCAGGGATTTTAGACCAAGGTGAGACATTCTGGGTGCATATGGACAGTCTGTGTTCCTACAGAATAGATTTTCTGCAATTGGTACTACAGACAGCAGGGAAGCAATAGAGGGTAGATAGAGTGTGGGACAGAGGTAATTAACTGAGAGTAGATAGAATGAGTTGCTTGGAAAATGACTGAGAAGCAAAATGAATACTTATGCACAAGAAACAGTGTATTATTTTACAAAATGATTTGACAATTTATAAAAGATGATTTGACAATATGTATCCAAAGCCATCAAAATGACCATTCCTTTTGATCCAGTAATGCAACTTCTGAGAACCTAATTGTAGAAAATAATTCAACATATGGAAAAATCCATTTGTATGGAAATTATTCATTGTAGTCCTATTTATAACAACCCAAAATAGGGAATGCTCTGCACATCCCACAGTGGGGACAAGCTTAAGTAAATTAAAAACATTTTTTGATAGAATGTTATGAGGTAGTTAAATGATGATGTTGAAGAATGCAGAGTAATTTGAAAAATGCCCACGTAATTGAGAAGATAACAGATACACTGTGAGCAAAACTATGTAAACATGCATAAGATTAAAAAAGATGGGCATAAAATACAGTTAAATGTTTATAATTATTGTGTTAGATGTGGGATTTTGGAAGTAAAATAATTAATTATTATGCTAAGCCTGGTTGTATGATTTATAATTATTTTAACTATGACAGTGACATAAATTTAAACATTTAAGGATAGCACTGTGGTAAGTGTATAATAGAAGCAGGTGCAGGAGCCTCAGTAGGATTTGCAAGCAGAGTGGGTCAGAAGCAGTTGATGGATGCTTTGCCTGGAAGATAATGCTGTGGTTAAGTCAGGTCAAGGGAAAGACTTAAGCCAAGTGTTCAGGAGATGGGTGAAAGAGGGCTGCAGAGGTGGGTAAAGGTCAGGTGACGGTGGCCATACTGATTAGAGATTGTGTACTTTGAGATGGTACCTAGGTCCCACACATCTGCATCCCAATTCTGCAATAGCTGGTTTGCCATGGGAAATACTGATTTTTCTCCTTTTTCTTTGGAGAGTCTTTCTTCCACTTGATTGGTTTAGTAGGTCCTTGGAAGCTGTGCATGTCCTAGAAAAAGGATGAGGCAGATGTATTCAGACAGCTCTGCCACTGGTTTTGTAAGGAACTCTCCTTCACTCTTTCCTATAGCTTTGGCTAGGATTATTTGTCTTTGGTAGTAGTGGTAATCATAGCCTTACTCATGCTTAACTTAGCTGAGCACTTACAGTGTCAGATGTTAGAGTAAGTACCTTCAAACTTTGTTTATTACTCTCCCCATTTTATGCACAGAAGCTTAGGTAAGTTAAGTAATTTACTCAAGATTATACAGCTAGTAAGTGGCAGAGTATTCCTGTAAGCAAAGTTGGAAATGAGCTTCTTTAATATGTTCTTAGCAGCTCAGTTAAATGGAGTCTTCCAGGTATCAGCCTAACTCCCCAGGGGGTGAATATCATGTTTGAGATAAAACCTGATAGTAAGAAGTAATGTACATTCGGCTGACCATGTCATATGGGCATCTCCCTTCATTCCTCGACTGTGGTGTCCTCTTGGGGATGGCTGTGGCAGGGCAGAACCTGGATGTTTGGAGCCTCCCAGACAGCCGTTTCTAATCTCTGCCTCAGAGGCATAACCAGCATAGCACTTGGGAAGCTGATTATTATCCTGTGGGTGCTGGGGCCTTCTTGAAAGATCCTAAACAGAGGAATGTTGTAATCCATGTGTGTGTTTCATGAATTTGGCTCCTACAGCTGAGCAGAGGTTGGGCCACAGGGGCAGCATTAAGAGGCAGGGAAATTGGTTGAGACTGTGTGTAGAGGGGAGAGGATGTAGGGGCTCCAACTAAAGGGATGGCAAAGAGAGGGGTAGATTTGAGAGGGAATGGAGGGTAGAAATGTCAAGGCCTGGTAAAAGAGGGGAGTGATTTCCAGTTTTTTAGTTTGGACAGAGGGTAGATAAGAATATTAGAAGTAATCGTGGGGAAAAGAGAGTGAAGAATCATGAGTTGTTTTGAACTTAATTTGAAGTGCTCCTGTAGCATTCAGCAAGGCCTGGTAAAAGAGGGGAGTGATTTCCAGTTTTTTAGTTTGGACAGAGGGTAGATAAGAATATTAGAAGTAATCGTGGGGAAAAAGAGAGTGAAGAATCATGAGTTGTTTTGAACTTAATTTGAAGTGCTCCTGTAGCATTCACTTGAAGATGTCCAAAAGGTTACCATAAGACGCTCCTAGTTTCTTTATGTAGTTTCCTCAGCTTACCCAGTGAATATTCCCTAAATGAATTCCACAGTCACTCAGTAAGTATGTATTTGTTTCCCAAGTGAATCTATCTGTAAACAACCCAAGAAATATCCCCTCCTCCCATATATCTCAATGTCAATTAAATAGAGTCTCTGAGAGATAAGACCTAGGCATTGGCATTTTTAAACCAGTGTCCACATATGATTCTAATGTGTGGCCAGGTCTGACAGCCATTGCCTCAATTTTACTGAAACACAGATGAGAAGGTCTACTGAGATGCTCTTTCATTCATTTATCAATTTCATTTTTGAGTGTCTACAACGTTTTGTGCTCCATGCCACTTCAAAGTAAGCTTTAACTGGTTCACCTCTTTATTCTCAGTGCCAGATCAGTACCTGACACAGAATAGGTACTCAAATACTTGTAGAATGAGTGAATGTTTTAGGATTTCAAGCACTAAGAGAATCCTGTGCTCCAGTAATGGTACCAGCATCATTGTCTATAGCTGCCAGCAGACTTTCTGCTTTTGAGGCCTCTGGATCTAGACTGTTGTGCTGTGATCCTCTTGTGTTTCTTCAAGGCAGAGGGGTTGCTGCCTGGGAAAAGTGTGCCCTTTGGAATGTGAAATCAGGCTTTGCCAAGTGAACACTTGGATGCTTTTTGTGCATCTTCCTTGTTTCCAAGCACATTCTCTGTTATGGACTGAGTTGTGTCCCCCCCCCCAATTCATATGTTGAAACCCTAACCCCCAATATGATGTTATTTGGAAATGTGGACTTTAGGAAACCCTCAAATTCATATGTTGAAACCCTAACCCCCAATATGATGTTATTTGGAAATGTGGACTTTAGGAAACCCTCAAATTCATATGTTGAAACCCTAACCCCCAATATGATGTTATTTNGCTCCAACTAAAGGGATGGCAAAGAGAGGGGTAGATTTGAGAGGGAATGGAGGGTAGAAATGTCAAGGCCTGGTAAAAGAGGGGAGTGATTTCCAGTTTTTTAGTTTGGACAGAGGGTAGATAAGAATATTAGAAGTAATCGTGGGGAAAAGAGAGTGAAGAATCATGAGTTGTTTTGAACTTAATTTGAAGTGCTCCTGTAGCATTCACTTGAAGATGTCCAAAAGGTTACCATAAGACGCTCCTAGTTTCTTTATGTAGTTTCCTCAGCTTACCCAGTGAATATTCCCTAAATGAATTCCACAGTCACTCAGTAAGTATGTATTTGTTTCCCAAGTGAATCTATCTGTAAACAACCCAAGAAATATCCCCTCCTCCCATATATCTCAATGTCAATTAAATAGAGTCTCTGAGAGATAAGACCTAGGCATTGGCATTTTTAAACCAGTGTCCACATATGATTCTAATGTGTGGCCAGGTCTGACAGCCCCTGCCTCAATTTTATTGAAACACAGATGAGAAGGTCTACTGAGATGCTCTTTCATTCATTTATCAATTTCATTTTTGAGTGTCTACAACGTTTTGTGCTCCATGCCACTTCAAAGTAAGCTTTAACTGGTTCACCTCTTTATTCTCAGTGCCAGATCAGTACCTGACACAGAATAGGTACTCAAATACTTGTAGAATGAGTGAATGTTTTAGGATTTCAAGCACTAAGAGAATCCTGTGCTCCAGTAATGGTACCAGCATCATTGTCTATAGCTGCCAGCAGACTTTCTGCTTTTGAGGCCTCTGGATCTAGACTGTTGTGCTGTGATCCTCTTGTGTTTCTTCAAGGCAGAGGGGTTGCTGCCTGGGAAAAGTGTGCCCTTTGGAATGTGAAATCAGGCTTTGCCAAGTGAACACTTGGATGCTTTTTGTGCATCTTCCTTGTTTCCAAGCACATTCTCTGTTATGGACTGAGTTGTGTCCCCCCCCCCAATTCATATGTTGAAACCCTAACCCCCAATATGATGTTATTTGGAAATGTGGACTTTAGGAAATAATTAGGTTTAGATGAGGTCTTGAGGATAGAACCCTTGTGATGGAATTAGTGCCATTAAAAGAATGGGAAGAAGCATCAAAACGCATTCTCTCCACCATGTGAAGACACAGTGAGAACGTGGCTATGTGTGAGCTAGGAAGACAGCCCTCACCAGAACCCGGTTGTGCTGGCATCCTGATCTCGAACTGACAGATTATGAGAAAATCAATCTGTTGTTTAAGCCACTTAGCCTATGACATCTCATTATGCCAGCCTGAGCAGACTAGTACATTCTCTGATCCCCTGGAGCTGTGTTTCCCTCCCATCCTCCTCTCAGTCACCTTCTCCTCAACTGCATAGTTGGGGTTGGCCTCTTGGCTTTGACAAACCTTAATACTCAAGTTGAAGACAAGATCAGCTGAAAGGGGCTTTTGTAGGGAATGGTTGTCAGTTTCTGCTGCCTTAATATTTCCTTCTGTTAGTGTGGTCCTACATAGGAGACATTTTTCCTTGTCAATTGGTTCTGGTAAAGGAACAGCAAGTCTGTCTGCCTGTCTCTGAGTATACGCATGACATCCCTCCCCTTGGAATACGCGCTCACTGTGATTTGCTGTTCCTCTAGAAGGTCCTCTCTGTAAATTGGACAGAATCCTAATTCCTAACTCAGAGGCTGATGTTATTTTCCTATTTAAGTTTTTTTTTTCTATTTTTGTTTTTCTTCTGTTTTACCAAAACACATTTGCATAAACAACATTAGTATGTGCGCAGGAAATACGAATAAATAAAAAAGTGAATATAGGGCCGGCTCGGTGGCGCACTGGATAGTGCGCCGCTTGGGAAGCGCAGCGGCGCTCCCACCCGAGGGTTCAGGTCCCACATACAGACCGGTTCCCGCTCACTGGCTGAGCGAGGCGCGGGAGCAACGCCGAGGGTTGCAATCCCGTTGCCGGTCCCCGGTCCGGTACGGGGGCAACACTGAGGGTTGCGATCCGTTGCCGGACACGGAAAAAGACAAAAAGACAAAAAAAAAAAGTGAATATAAAAGACTAAGAACTGGAGAGGAAGCCCAAAATCCCAAGGTCAACCTAGGCTAGAGAGAAAGGATTTTTCACATATTTATTGTATTTCTATCATTTGCTGGTCATAGGCTAAAGGTTTTAGGTACTTTCTTTTAATCACAGAACTTTACAAAGTAAATATTATCATCACCATTTCACAGACTAGAAAAGTTAGGCTCCAAAGCTCAAGGTCATGTAGCTAATACATGGTAGAGTAAAGATTTTAGTGTAGCATGCCTGACTATAAATCACTTCACCTTTGTCTAAGAACCAGAGATAGTTTCCAAGGAAGTTTTCATGGGTACACAATAAAATAAGAAAATGAAGATAATGTAGACAATTTTTTATAAAGCAAAATATAATTATGTTTTTAAAACCTGTTCATTATTTTTAAGTACCTATTTTGGCTAAAAGTTGGCAATCTAATGTCAGGCCCCCAGTCATTATTTTTTTTCCCTGAAAGTTTGCTTGTTCATGAAATCACAAGATCTGACTCAGGGTCCATGAGTTGATAATGGATCAGAATATTTAAACTGGGAAATGTTCCAGAAAATCCCAATTACAAAATTGTCATAAGGCCCAGAAGAAGAACCAAAGACTTGGCTTGCCGCTCAGAGTTGAACACTGTGTACAAAATATCTTAGAGGAATTTGATAGGCCCATTATTTAGGACTTAGGAAATAGTCTTTTCTTAGCTCTTGTGCAATCTTGCCTGTCTTGTCAGTGAGCTAGGCTTCTCTGCAGTGGAGTAGCTGGCCCGTGAAGCCCCTTTGCAACTGCATTACAGTAATTCCAGTGCCATCCTTCCCAGTGGAAACCAAGCTTGAATCATCTTTTAAAAGTCTCTAAACTGCAATCTGTGGACATCTGAGTGTCAAATGTGGCATGCACTGTATTTAAGTATCACTCAGGAAATAAAGCAAAACCCTCAGCACTTTGGAATGATTTTTAAATTAGTGTTTTGGTGGAAAATTCCTGTCTTATCTATGCAACTTAGTATCTTTTGTGCAATTTTAGCCAACATCTTGAAAACATAGTGGGAAAACAACAACTTTTCTTTTTTTTCTTTTTATTTTTTTTAAAAGATGACTGGTAAGGGGATCTCAACCCTTGGCTTGGTGTTGCCAGCACCATGCTNACTGAGGGAGCTAACCAGCCATCCCTATATGGGATCCGAACCCGGGGCCTTGGTGTTGCACTACACTCTCCCGAGTGAGCCACGGGCCGGCCTGAAAACAACAACTTTTCATTATCTCCTTTTCTCCCAGTATCAGCAATCATCAAACCAACATCTACCACCTTCTTGTTCTCCTGAACTTACATATTTTTGTACATGCAACAACTTAGGGAAAACAATAATGGTGGAAGAAAAATTTTTCTTCTTTCCTTAAGGAAGAAAAATGACAGAAAATCATACTTATAGTGGAGGAAATTATAGTGGATTTTCTTTTCCATTGAGGAAAAAAAATCAAATTATGAAAGGTGTTTTTGCCATGTTGAAATGACTAGGCCTGGGCTTGTGCCCATAATGGTGTCAGAATTCCTGGGAGTGTGCAGAAGTGTGCATGGCCACTTCCATCATGTGCCATTGGTCAAAGCAAGTCACTGAGGCCAGGCCAGATTCTAAAGGATGTAGAAAAAGATGCCACCCGTGAGAAGGATTGTGGCCAGTTTTATGATCTACCAAAGGTGTGACTGGGTCATAGGTTAACTGTGTTAAACAAATGAATGTAGGTAAAGCTCACAGGATAATGCCTCATGTGCAGTAATTGCTCTTGTGCAATTTTTCATTATCATTGTTATTATTCTATCTAGGCATTTGCTGGAGTTTATTGAAATGCATATCCTTTAATCTTACCTTTGTTTTGTTTTTTAAAACGATGTGGGAGGAACAACTGTGACTTTTCAGGTCTTGAAAATGTTACTTATAGCCATTCTAGGCAAAATGTGAGATGGGAGAGATTCCTTTTGCTCCCGGGTCCAGCCCATTCTGCCTCCTCCGCTCTAGGTGGTGCTGTCGGGGATTGCCAGGTGTGTACGGTGTGTTTCCTTTCCTTTCCTCTCTGTCAGAATGAATTCTGATCCTTGATTCTACCATTGTAGTGTTTACCACATTTGAGCGATATTTCCCTTTT
>NW_007733410.1:0-7414 GCF_000696425.1 Galeopterus variegatus | reverse complement strand
ATATTTCCCTTTTAAGGGAAAGCAGTCTTGTGAGGTTAGGTGTTGATTTATGTTTTTATTATAATGTTACTTAAGTGTGTACAAACATAGAGCTATGTATAAACTGATTATGCTGTGTATATCTTTGATGCATCTATAAAATTAAAAAAATGAAAATGAAACTTGAACAGATTTTAAAATTAAAGAAAAACTTCAAAATTTCAAAATAGTAGCATTAACCCAACATGACAGACTATGTTATTTTTACTAAAACTACATTCAGACTCAAAACCACTGTGGTCTTTGACACCACAGCTTTCTCTGTCTGGATGGCTGCAAACCTTTCAATTACACAGTGTGCCGTGACATTATTTGATCTTCATTTGGCATCAAAGTATCATTTAGATACCCAGTCCACCTCTGTTCACTTCTTTTCAGCCTACAAAACTTTTTAAGAAGTTTATTTATTTATTAATATATATATTTTTTTACATTCTATGATATGGAGCAGTTGTGGGGGGTAGAGAGGGGAAAGGGGAAGGAAACAGGGTGGGAGAAAGAGGCAGGAGAAGGGGTGAGGTTGAGGCCTGTGGCACCCCTCTCGTTCCTGCAGGGGAGACCAGGGGGTTTCCAGCAATGGTTTGGTCATCACTGGGCTGGATACAGATGCCAGGGGGGTGTGGCTGAAGCCCTCACCCCCACCACCCTGGCTCGGAAGAGCCCGGGGCACTTCCTGCAGTGGCTTGGTGGTCATCGCTGGGCTGGTTGCGGGTGTCAGGGGGGCCTGACCAAAGCCCTTGGACCCCCACCCTTGGGACTTGTTGTGGGTGTCAGGGGGCATGGATGAGGTCCCCAGCCCTCCCCACTGCCTGGCTTGGTAGTGCAGGGGACTTCCAGTCCTTCTAAGAGGTTTTATAAATGTTCTTTGATGATGTGAGACCTTTACTAGTTAGTATCAAACTTTGTCTCTGGTCTGTGGGTATTTTGTTTGTTCTTTCAGTTCTGTATTGGATTATGTGCTGTTCCCACCACTTAAATTCTGCACTGGAACTAATACGTTGTCCTTTGCTTACTCCTAAAATGGTGGAACTTCCTGTGGGGACCAGTACTTGAGCCCTGTGGTTGACCTAAATTGCTATTTTGCTGCTGATTCCCTGGGGAAGGCTTTTGTGCAGTTCATGTCTTAATGGTTGACTTTATAGATAGTTCCAGGTCTCGTGAGATCTAGTACACCTGGGTTGTGTGGAAACTCTGGTCTGGGCCTGAGTCTTTTCAGCAAACTGTACCCCTTGCAGTTCTGTATTCCTGACCAATCTCCACTGAGTGGTCCTATGCTGATTAGGGGGCAGATCAGCTGTCCTTGCTATACCCCAGTGTTACCCTGGTGGGCCTGTCTCCCCCACTCCCTGCGCTCCAAACACTTCCCATGGGACGGGCCATGTGCTGATCCCTTTCAATGACTCACTGGCCTCTTAGTGATCCCTTTTTTTCAGTGTTGTGCCCTCCTATGTGGGTCCATGGGAACCCTATTAGTAGTCTTGTTGGCCTGGGGGCCATGAAGGCCCTCTTCTCCCCTGCTGCCTCCAAGTAGCTTCATCCAAAGTGCACACCTACAGCTTTTGCCAGTTCCTTCTCCGTGTGCTCACCAGCTCCAGCCTTAAACCAGCTGGGGCTGGAAATGGTGGGAGAGGTCCTTTTTTTCTCTCATTGTGGATTCTCCCGCCTTCATGCACTCCGTAGGTCTCTCCTCCTCTTTCCCTGAGCTCTAGCAGACCCAGCTTGGCTGTTGTTGCTTTTTAGTAGTTGTAAATTGGTTGATTTATGTGAGAGAGTGATGCTGGGGACTATATATTCCACCGTCTTGACTGGAAGCCCCAGCCTACAAAAATTAACATGGCACCACTTGGTATCAACTTGATTATAAATACAAAGACTGGCACTGAAATCACCTGACAGTACTTGGTTATAATATTGAGATCTAATTTAATGCCTTTCAAATTATAATATGCAGGTGAATCACCTGGGGTCTTGTTAAGATGCTCACTCTGGTTCAGTAGGGCTGGGGTGATGTCCAGGATTCTGAATTTTAAACAAGCTCTCAGGATATTGCCTCTGCTGTTGGTCTTGGGATAACACTTTGTATACATGGATCGAGTTATAGTTCTATCAGTTTTTTTAGATTATTATTTAAAAGAAACACACAAACCTTTAAGAGTTAGTAGAAAATTAACCTATCTATGGATAGGTCCACAATCACCAGTCTAAGAATTACTGCACTAAAGCATGAAATGCATCTAGGTTATTAAAGTATTATACTGGCCCTGTAGGAATCAAATCCTAACACTAAGTATGAATCTGCATGAACTGATTATCAGGTATCAGTCAGTAACATAGGAGGAAATTAGGATTATACAAAACCCCCTCTGGACATTCCAGACATAATTCATAGATAACTCCTCTACCAGTGGGATAGGCCAGTTGTATGTTTGCCTCTAATATATCAAATCTTTCTCTTTTTATCCATGCAAATTTTTTTGGTACTTTCCTTATATCACAACTCACATTTTGCCTGGTCTTATACTTAAAATTGAGGTATGGCTTCCTTTTTCAGTTTTAATGTCCTGAGGACAAGGATCATGTTCCAAATATTTTTGCATGTAATATTTGTGGAATTGAATTTATTAGCTAGATAAATCTTGTGAGTGCCCCTTACTACTTGCATAACCAAAGTTTGATTTTTGTAAAATTCTAGGAATTTTGCTCTTTGTGCTGTATTTCAGATTGTTATTTTTTTACTATTATTGCTTTTTTTTTTATTTCTAGGAAATATTCCTAAAACTTAATGACTAAAGCTCTGTCAATGATATTCGTAAAATTCTAGGAATTTTGCTCTTTGTGCTGTATTTCAGATTGTTATTTTTTTTACTATTATTGCTTTTTTTTTATTTCTAGGAAATATTCCTAAAACTTAATGACTAAAGCTCTGTCAATGATATTTGAACATACACCCAATTTTTATTCTTCACTCTTGACTCTCAGGTTCATTTGCTTTTTCTTTTGGTCTGAGAATAAATGTTAATATTAGAAACACTTATTTAATTGATAATTTGTGTGACCAGAATTTGTCTTTTCTAAATAGTCCCATAGCAACCTTCTGGAGAGAAGTCTCGTCAAAAGATGTGGCAGAGCGAATTGTTTTTTAAAAAGAAAGTGCAAAACTGTAGAGAGATACCCAGATGTAGGGTTTGGATAAAAAAGTTGGAAGAAAAAGATTCAGAGGTCACAGTGGGACACCTAGCAAATATATGAGTAAGTTATATAGCAAACGTAGGGTTTGTGCATAAATATCTTTCCTATGAGGAAAATGAAAGCAATAAACCATTGTAAGATATCTTCAATATGGGCACCAAGTACGTTCTGACTCTTCTTTTGGATTGAGAAACTTTCAGATAATGGTTGGAAGAAAAAGATCCGGAGGTCACAGTGGGACACCTAACAAATGTGAATCAGTTATAAAGCACATCAGTGAACAAAGAGAGACCAGGTATATATGAGTGGTAAGGCAGACTTCTCATGATATTGATAACAACATTTTTCCTAGTTATATATATCTGTTAGTCTGTTTGCCTGCCTAGCTTTCTACCCATCCACCCATCCATCTGTTTATTGAATCATTCATTAACATTTTTATTGAAAAATAAAGCACAGACTTAAAAACCATACAAAGTATGGTTAATGCAAAGTATAGCTTAATGCAAAGATTCTCAAAGTGTGGTCTCCAGATCAGCAGCATCAGCATTGACTTAGAAATTGTTAAAGAAGCAAATGTTTGAGCTCCGGTGGAGAATTGCTAAATCAGAAACTGAGGAGGTGGGGCATCTGTTTCACCAGGCCCTTCAGAGGATTCTCAAGCACGAAGTGCTTGAGTTTGAGAACCATTGGCTTAATGAACTGTTGTGAGGTGGACACTTTTGTAGCCACCACCCAGGTCAAGGAAAGAACTTTTCCAGTCATGTCAAAAGCCTCTCATGTGTCCCTTCCCAACCACAATTCATTCCTCCTTCCAAAATAACCACAATCTTGAGATCTGCAGCAATTACTCATTTGCTTCTTTATAGTTTTGTCACCGAATTGCACATCCCTCGACATTATAGTTTAGTGTTTTCCATTGATGCTAACTTTGTCCTTCAATGTACACATTCCCCCACCGTCCCTTTCTCATACAATGTATCTGTTGAAGAACCTGGACTGTTTGACCTGTTGGAGATTCCCAGAGTGTGGATGCTGCTGTTGGTGTACTCACGGTGTGGTGGAACATGTTCCTCTGTACTTCCTGCATATTGGTAGCTGGATGTAAGGGCTTCATCAGACTCAAGCCTAGTCCTTTTGCTAAGACTGTAGGTAGTGTTGTGTTTTCTCATCAGGAGGCACATGGTGTCTAGTTTTCACTGTTTTTTTTTATGTTAGCTGCCAAAGATGCTTAATACCTAGGTCTTTTGGGAGGTACATAATGGTGGTATTCTATCATTTCATTTTTCTTTTCATTTATTAGCTGAAAGGCCTTATATAAAATAAACTTAAATCACTACATGGCTACCCAATTGTAGATTTCATACATGTAAAGCATGCCAAATGCTCATTTGTCCTTTTATTTACCTAGTTTTCAAGAAACTGAATTGCTTCCTTGTCATGTTCAGAAGGTAGCCAATTTTTTAAAAAAATATCATGAACTAGTAGAGTTAAATGTATTGGAAGAGTAGAAAATGATGGCAAATCTTATCCTTATTGAGATTCAAATGTCCCATTTTTGGTCAGCAGGAGCCTCTTCAACTTGGCTTTGGTTCCTTTTCATACAACTCTAGCACTCTGGACTGCTTACTTTTTTAGTTCCAGGCTCATCTTGTACATTCCCTGCTCCAGACCAAGAGGCAGCCATTTCTCTAAGAAACCTGTTTCTTTTAATGGGAAAATATGTCAAAACCACAAACTCATGACTACTGGTGTGGTCCTTTTTTCTGAGTCTTTTCCATGGACAAAGCTAGGAAATATCTATGTATCTTTTTCTATACCCATGTATAGATGATATGTATCTCTATATTTTATAATTAAATATGTATTTAAATATATTTAAAGGTAAAATACCTCATGAGTTTATTCTGATATTTCCAGTTCAGGACTTCAGGGTTTTTACCTCTTCTGTGTGATATCTGTACCTACTTTCTTCCACCCCAAGAATCTTGGTTCTGAAGGACGCAGAGGATGCTGGATAGTTACTCGTCTGCTATATACCACATCACACACACATTATTATTACTGCCACCACCAATTATGATTACGAAAAAGAGTTAAAATTTTTTTGTGCATATGCTATTCCCATTTCCCCTAATATTTTATGGTTTTACCTAATCTGTGTTATCAGATAATAGTTATTACATGCTATACTTTCTCCCATTTAAGCCTCACTTAGTGTTCTTAGTTTCACATACTTAACGCTCACCACTGTCTTTATGTTAACAATTTGCTGGTCATTTCATTTCCTGAGACTCATTCTCTAGTAGATATCTTAGGAAGGGGTTATGAGAACAATATGTGCATTGCAAACAGTCTGCACTCTCTATTTGAGGTTCAGTTTTGTTGAATATAAAATCATTGGCTTATATCTTATTCCCTTGAGTATCCTAAATATGTTAGTTACATCATTTCCTTTTGGCCTAAAATGCTGTCAAATTTCGATAATTCAGTTTTCTTTTCCTTCCACATTACATTCTCTTTTTTGGCTAGAATCCCAAAAGGTTTTTTGTTATTTTTTTAAGTCTTGTCATTTTACTAACATATATCTTGGTGTTGGTAGTTTTGGGTTGTTATTCTCAGACATGCAGTTTTTTTTAAAACTGTATATTAACATGTAGTTTCTAAATTCTTTTTTGGCTAGAATCCCAAAAGGTTTTTTATTATTTTTTTAAGTCCTGTCATTTTACTAACATATATCTTGGTGTTGGTAGTTTTGGGTTGTTATTCTCAGACATGCAGTTTTTTTTAAAACTGTATATTAACATGTAGTTTCTAAACTTTTTGTATTTCAGAAGGTTTTCTTGAATTATAGGTTTTAAAAATTTTCTTATGTTCTCTTGTTTTCCCTTTTTCTTTTTTCTTTATTCAGAGACTCCTATTATCCTTATGTTGCATCTTACTTGCCTATCTTCAAAATTTGTCACTTTCCTTCAAGTTTTCTTTCTTCATTTCTTTTGACTTTTAGAATTTTCCATTTCCCATTCTCATTAAGTATTGATTAATCAATACTTCACCTCATTTCTGAATTTTTTTCACCTCATTTCTGAATTTTTTTCTTTCTGATTTATGTTGTTCCTTTATGTCCAGTGTATTTTCCTAGTGTCTTTTGGCAAATTTGGAAATTGTATGTTATGATTGTGATCTGATTTTTAAGCCAGTTTTCCTGGCGTACTTTCATTAACTGTAGGATGCTATTCCTTTTCCTTTTTTTTTTTCTTATGCTAATATTGTGTGAAATTTGATCTCCGTGGTTTTATGTTCCTCATTTTCCCAAAGTTTTGGAAAGACACTTGGTTCAGATAGCATTTCCCAACTTCACAGAGCTCCCTCTTCTATTGTTCTCATGTAGTGTTTAGAAAACAGCTTGCTGTGTGAAATTTCCCAGTTCTCTTTTTCTTCCCTACTGTTATCTGGAGCTTCTCTTTTTTTATCTTTGTTATCCCTATTTTGCTCAATTTTGATTTTTCTCCCAGTAGTTTCTTTCCAGTCCTGGAAGCCGGGTCTGGCTAGTCACGTAGCTGTTGATGGTTTATCCTTACCTGCTTGTATTTTGGTGCTTGTGGGGGTTACCTTGTCACCCAGTTTTGTTATAAATGTTGCCCATGAATTTTTGGTTTTTCTGTTCTATTGCTCTATTTGTTTGAGGGGATGTGGGGGATCCAAAACTATGTTGCTACTACTACCACCTTCCCCTCAGAATACCTCAGTTTTAAAATGATGATTATGGAAATTTAGACTATAACGTGAGAGTGATATTATTTTTGGAGCTGGGAAGAAAATCGTAAATGTACTTATGAGAAGTAATGAAAAGAATTGGCTTCTAAAATGCAATGAAGTGGGGCCNCGGTACGGGGGCGACACTGAGGGTTGCGATCCGTTGCCGGACACCGAAAAAGACAAAAAAATAAAAAAAATAAAAAAAATAAAATGCAATGAAGTATAATGCAGAGATGAATAAACATTCTCTTTGCCTTGCCCAATTACAGAGCAAAATCAGGATAATAATGACAATACAGAAGAAGTAAATGTGATTTGGGGCTGAAGTAGGTTAATCAACACAGTTTAGGTTCCTTTTCAGGACATACACTTTATTTCTTCATAAAGTGAAGAAATTTACATAGTTCCTTTCTTTTTTTTTTTTTTT
>NW_007733409.1:105562-114437 GCF_000696425.1 Galeopterus variegatus | reverse complement strand
TGGGCCATAATAATCATATACATTGTATATTGACAAAATAAAAATTTAATGAAAAAAAACCCAAAAAACAAACAAAAAAAGAAATGAAACATTTATGTTTCTCCCTATGTGATCTTTCCAAAATTCAGAAACTCTCACTGAGTATTCTTATTTCTATGGCTGTATAAGTATTCATATATGTTCAATAAAAATCTGTTTTCCTGGTAGCAGGACGTAATTGGAAACATTGGTTATAATACAAAGGTTTTGACTGAAGTGGCATGTTTGAGAATGATCTGCATAGAATTAGATCTGACCAGACAATTTTAAGGAACTAAGGTTGACTTTATGAAGTCAATGTTCTGTAAAAAACTTGCCTGTGCTTGTCTGTTTTACAGGATTCCCTGCCCACAGGTGAGTAAAGAAAGTCACTTCCTGTCAGACCCAGGAATCTGAGCATATCTGGGAGAATTCAAGAAAAGAGGAATTTACCCAAATTTGTAGGTACTGAAGGTAAATCGTAGTGGCAAGTTCTTGGCTTGGGCTTTTTAGCCTTGAGAGGCTTTTTAAAAAAGCCTTAGATTCCTTATGAAAAGTTTCAGCAAAGCACACTTAAGAAGGCATTCAGTCTTGCTGTACTTGTGCAAATAACCAGTCCAAATCTAATGAGACCATATTTATTTTGTAAACAAGAATCAAAATAGGGATTACTAGAGATAGAAATTCTGTTTTAATGGAAAACTATAGTGCACCCTTGTGGGTCGTTAAATTATAGTCTTATTCATTGTCTTACCAATTTTCACCTCTTGGTGAACTCCCTTTTACTTTTTACCTTATCTACCAGTAAGCTCAACTGGATCCTGCTGTCTTAGAACATTTTTTCAGCCCTTACCAGACTCTCAATTCCAGTTTCCCACAATATCTTCAAATTAATGTTTTTAATTCTTTTTTTCTTACTCTCCTGATTTGACACCACTGAAAACTAAAACCTGACCCCCTAGATCCTTATTGAGAGTATTTAAATAAAACCTACAAGCTGAAGCTAGACATTTCCGTGTTCTGCTCTGAGAAATAATCATGACTGTGACACAGGTGTCTACACCATCACCAAAGACATTCAGACTGCAAACCGGGAACTCTGACACACTGCCACTGCGGTTCTCACTCCATCTGCAGGTGCTTCAAGCCCAATATGTAGACATCCTCTTGACTGGCTGCTTGCTGGACTAAAAATTGGGTTTGTAGTTTGCTCTAGACATTAAACTTTTGTTTTTCTTTATTGTCATAAAACCCCCATCATGTATATGCTTGATGGTTTGTACTATCTAGCAAATATTCTCCACTACCAAGTCTCAACAGGTGATTCAGTAGGTCCTTAATAAACAAAAGGTAACCAAATGAGAAATGAACTTATATTGTTCAAAAGAAAAAAAAGATTTCTTTTCTTGAACAAGGCGAGGAACTGAGGAAGACTCTCTCCACTACCAAACTTTAGCTCGGCTCATCTGAGCCCTTTTCTCAATTAGGCCTTGACCTTGGGGTTTCATGTTCTACACTTGTATTGCCCAGTTTTATCAAGAATCCTGCAGTCAATTTAGAGAAAACCCCCACCCTTGATATCTAATTCCTCTCAATATCTCAGTGTCTGATCAAATTCTTCATCCCTCACCTCACCCCCCACCCCCTGCCCTAGTGATATCTGATTACCCTTAGTACTTCAGTACGTTTTCACCCACTGACCTCTGGAACCAGCACCCCACCCCACCCTACCCCACTCTGCTTCTTGGCTATAAATTATCACTTGTTCTTGTCATATTTGGAGTTGAGCCTGATTCCTCTCCCTTATTGCAGTAGTCTTGACACTTACAACAATTATTTTGAGTGAAGTCTTTCTTAACTTAATATCAGAATATTATTTTCTTTAACTCTTGTCAACTTTTCATAAGTTATCCATACCTGGTTTCGATTGCTCATTTTTGTTTGTTTGTTTGTTTATATTTGTGAGTATCAGATAATTATTTTTACTAGACTTATTATATGTCCCTTGCCATCTAGGCTTCAGAGAATTGTGAAAGTTAATTTAGTTTGTCTATTAAAAATTCTATAGACTTGCTTATAAATTTGAATTTTAGTTCGGAATGGTGTCACTTACCTAAGGGATTGCTGAGCTAGAAATATAATAATGTGAACATTCAGTTTGAGAATAGTGATATGATAAGCATTTACTCCAAAGAGCTTAAAAGTTATGTTTCACCATAATCTTTATTCCCTTTTCATATTATTCTTCAATAAAATTTGATTAAGGAAACACCACAGTGCCATTTAAAGCCTCTAATTGTATAAGAAGTTTATAGAGATTCTCAGTGTTTGTCATTATTGCAGAGTGATATATTTTAAGTTTTCAAGAAGCCAATGAATGCCCAAAACTCCCATTTTGTATATAATTTTCAGTTTCCTAAAGGCCCTAACCCACCCATGCAAAAGAGGTTGCTTACTAGAATAATTATAAACAGAAATCAAATACTTATGTATGTCTAATTTGCTTAAACTGATGAAGGTGAAACTAGTTGAAATATCTCATATGGATTTTAATCGTATAATATGTTTATTAACCATTTATAGTCAATGATATTATGCTTTATTAACCTTGGGGCTCATTTTTCCATCTTTAATATCTCCGAAATCTTTATATGGTAATTGCATGAAAAATAAAATTGGAAGTGTCATTCTTTCTTAGTCGAACATAAAATAATAGTGCATTTAAAAAGCAATGGAATCTTAGATTCAGTGAAATATGGTATTATTCTAAGTCTGTTCAGAAAAAATTGCTCTCATAACAAAAATGCATTGGAAAACTCACTGGCTTTGGGAGATAAGACTTCTGTGTTTCCAGCCATAGTATAGTTACAGAGTCTTGATTCATCATTCTGATTTAAACAATTAAAACACAAGACAAAGTATATAAAACACAGGTTTTAGACATTAGACAGCACAAGACAGTTATCTCTTAGACAGGAGAAGTATGAGCTGAGTCCCAGTGTACTTTCTGGATTGAGTTCACAGGACACAGCACAGGGAGGGTAACCCAAACAGAACCCTGCAGGGTCCTCAGGTAGATTCAGAGTTGACAATTTGGGGAAGACAAAGCAGCTAGGATACACAAGCCAGAGAGAAAAAAAAAAAAAGAAAAGAACAGCGTAAACAGGAGAAAGATGAACAGAGAGACAGTTCCAGAGCTTTTTCCATTATTTTTCAGCTGAATGTTAATCCACACACATGCAGAAGGAAAATACCCAAAGCCAGGAAAGGACCACTGGAAAGAAGCAGGCATACAACATCCAAATCCCACACAAGAACAGTCATAATAATTTTTCCCAGCAACAAGAATGGGGAAGAAAACTTATAAAACATCAGATTACAGAACTCAGAAGGATATGGCTTCAGTAATGGGGCATAATAACCATAACTAGAGGCTATTTTGGCCTCAGATTTGTTACGTTATTCTTAATGAGGAGGAAAAGCAATCAACAGATAAAGAGCCAGAAATGACACAGATGATAGAATTAATTAGTAGACAATGATGTTAAAATGGTTATGATACATGAGGGGTCCTCAAAAAGTTCATGGAAATATTCATATTATCTTTTAATTCTATTTTTCCATATACTTTATATGGAAAACGTTAAACTTTTTGAAGTACCCTTACATTTAATATGTTCAAGAAGGTAGGGGAAAGCATGAGCATGTTAAGAAACATGGAAGATGTTTAAAACCGTATCTAATTGCACTTGCACAGATAAAATATTCAATGTTATAGATGATAGCTTAGATATTTGCAAAAAAAATTAATGAAGCTGAAGACACAGAAATATAAACTATCAAAAGTAAAGAACATACAGAAAAAAGAAAAAAACTGAATAAAGTCTCAGCAAGCCGCCAAATATACCTGTATGTCCCAGAAGAGGCAAGAAAGAGTATGAAAATAAATAAACACATTTTACCCCACAAATATGTACAAGTAAATGTTAAAAGGTATATATTTATAGTGAAAATAAATAAATAATAAATAAATGACAACTTACTAAAAAAAAAAGAGAAAACAAAAAACCCACAAAAGCTCAGAGAATTTCAGGCACAAGAAACATAAAAATAAATAAATAAATAAAATTACATCAAGCCAATCATAATCAAACTACCTAAAACTTCTGATGAATTAAAAATCTTCCAAGGAGTCAGAGGGAAAAAGTTATATTTGTACAGAAGGAGTTATTGAAAATACGTTTCAAAAAATCAGTGAGGCAACATCTATAATAACTGAAAGAAAAAAAGCTGTTACCTACAATCTTTTACCCAATGAAAAAATATTTTTTAAAAGAAAGAAAACTATAGACTTTTCTACACACAGAAAAGTCAAAATAATTAATCACTAGAATGCTCCTCCAAGCAATGCTAAAAGACATTCTTGAGACAGGAGAAAACTGATGCCAGGTAGAAACCCATTACTACACAAATAATTTAGAAATTAGGAGTACCAGAAATAGCAAATATGTGGGTAAAAAAAAAAAATAATATAGTTTGGTAGTCTCCGTTTATCCATGGGGGATATATTCCAAATCCCCCAGTGGATGCCTGAAACTACAAATACTACAAAATCCTAAATATACTATGTTTTTTTCCATCCATACCTATGTTGAGGTTTAATTTATAAATTAGTTACAGTAAGATATTAACATGATAACTAATAATAGAATAATCATACCAATATACTATAATAAAAGTTATGTAAATGTGCTTTCTCTCTCAAAATATTGTATTGTACTCGGGATAACTGATCCATGGAAAGAAACAACAGATAAGATGGAACTACTGTATTTTTCTTCATTTTAAATTTTAAAAAATAAAATTGACTGCTTAAAACAAATAACTATATATTGTAGTTTACAATACACATATAAAAATAAAATGTATGACAATAATAGCCCAAAGTCTAGAGGAGAAAAGTAATTACACTGCAGTAAAGATCTTGTACTACAAATTAATTGGAATAACATTATTTGAAGCTAGACAGTGATAAATTAAAAATAAATTCTACAAATCTAAAGTAATTATAAAAATACAAAATAAGTACATTGTTAATACACAAACAGTATAAAATGCACTCACATATTGGAAACATGAGACATGAGTAAAAGATGGTAGAAAAAGAAGAAAAAGGTCAAAGAACAGACAGGGCCATTAAGAAACAGATAGCTACCCGATAATATAAACTCAACCAGATCAATAAACAACTTAAATATAAATGAAACAGACATCCTATTTAAAAGGTAACTGTTTTCATATTAGATAAACTCAAAACCTAGCTATATGATGAACAAGAAACCCACCTTAAACATGTTGATACAATTAGGTTGAAAGGGACAATATTGAAAACATACATATATACCACACTAGTAGCAATGAAAACAAAGATGATGAAGTAATATAAATATCAGACAAAAGATATTTCAGAGCCAAGGATATCAGAGTTAAAGAAGGCCTTTATATTAGGATAGAAAGGTCAATGGATCAAGAAGAAAAGTTTATGCATGTAATAGTAGAGCTTCAACATACAAGTAACAAAAACTGCAAGATCTAAAAGGAAAAATAAATCTCTCATGAGAGATTCAGTACTACTCACACAATGATTAATAGAACAAATAGACGGAAAATGAATAAAAATAAAGAACAGTGGCCAGCAATTGTTTTCAGCCAAGAGCTATATAGTAAACATTTTAGGTTTTGTGAGCCACAGAAACTACTTAATTTCACCCTCACAGCACAAAATAACCATACAAAATATATAAATTATGTGCACAACTGTGTATCAGTAAAACTTCATTTCCAAAAATTTGGCCAGCAGGCTATATTTTTTCCTACTCCTGATATAAAAATTGAATAAAACTGCTAATCAACTTAACCAAATTGACATTTATATAACACTCCATCCAACCAACGCAGAATATATATCCTTTTCAAGTGCACAGAAATATTTACCATGACAAACTGTAATCTAGGCAATAAAGTAGGTTTCAATATACTTAAAATATTTAAATTATACAAACTATATCCCTCAAATCCTATATAATTCAATTAAAATTCAATAAGACAAAGATGTGGAGAATGAGAAAACATTTAAAAATTGAACAAAATATTTCTGTTTTGACTCAAATTTCAAAAGATTAAAATATCTTAAGGAATGAGCATTGCATGAAAATGAAAACACATTTCAAATTTTGTAGGGTGCAGCTAAAGCAGTTCTTAGAGTGCTTATATTATAAAATTAAACATCTATATTAGTAAAAAAAAAAAAGAAAGAAAAACAAAAATACTTAAATAAAAGAATTCAACTTCTCTCTTAAGAAAATAGAAAATGAAGCTTAAATTAAACCTAAAGGAAGCTGAAGAAGGAAAGTAATGAAGACCAGAAAACAATGAAATGTATATATATATATTATATATATAAAAAAGACAATATCCGTGAAACCTGAAGTTAGTTCTTTTAAAAGATGGATAAAGTTGATAAGTTGATAAATCTAGTCAGATTGAGGAAAAAGAAAAAGGGAAAACAACAACAACAACAACAAAACCCCAAAGAAACAAGGTATCAATATCAATAATGAGATGAGAGAATCACAAAAATCCTACAAACCATACAATTATAATAAGGGAATATTATGAACATCTTTATGCCAAAAAATTAGACAACATCGAAAAAAGGGATTTATTCTTTGAGAGATAAAACCTATCAAAACTCATTTAAAAAATAGATAACATGTATATCCCCATATCTATTTAAAAAATTGAATTTGTAGTTAAAACCTACTCACAATGACAACTCCAAACTTAAATGTCTTCACTGATGAATTGTATAAACGTTAAAAAAGAACTAACAATTCTATCAAATTCTTCTGGAAAATTAATGAATAGGGAAAACTTTGCAACTGATTCTATGAAGCCAGCATTAACCTGATACCAAAACCAGACAAAATCATTACGATGAATGAAAACTATAGATCAACATCCCTTAGGTTCACAAGTTCTCAGCACATATTTTTTTAAACGAATCCAATAATATATAAAGATAAAAACATACTTCGTTCATAAGGTGAAGTTCATCTCAGAGATGCAAGATTGGTACAGCTTTCCAAAATTAATCAATTAAAAAAACAATATTAACAGACTGAGAAAGAAAAACAATAGTTTTATTTTAATAGATATTTTTATTTTAATAGATGCAGATAATATTTGACAATAGTTAACATCTATTCATAATAAATACTCTCAATAAACAGGAATATAAGGAAAGTTGCTCTAACTGATCAAAAACATCTACGAAAAACCTATGGCTAGCATTATTCTTAATGGTGAACACCTAAGATCTGGAAAATGGAAATAATGCCCACTCTCAGAACTTCTATTGAATACCATAGTGGAGATTCTAGCCAGAAAAATAGAGTAAGAAAATGAAGTTAGAAGCACACAGATTAGAAAATGTAAAATTCTGTCTTTATTTGCAGATGATTGCTTATGCAGAAAGTCCTGAAAAAATTTACTCCCCCCACAAAAAAAAATCTACTGGAACTAATACAGGAGTATAACAAGTTTGTAGCATATCATGTCACTATACAGTGATCATTTATATTTCTACATATTAGCAATGTGAATCAAAACCCATAAAAATGTAAAATATTTAGTGATAATTTTTACAAAATATGTATAGTACTGTATATGAACCATGATTTAGAAGACTTATTATTGGTAAGATGCTAATTTTCTCAAAAGATGTATAAATCAAAGCAATTTCAGTCAAAAACCTAGCAGAATTTTCAGAGAGGTTGACAAGCATATTCTAAGATTTAAAAGTGCAAAGGATATGGAAAAGCCAAAACAACTTTGAAAACAAAGTTGGGACTTCTACTACTTATTCCAAGGCTTACTATAAAAGCTAACATAATCAAAAGTAAGATTGAATTCAATATGAGAAGAATAAACTTTTCAACAAATGGTGCCAGCCTAACTGGATACTGATATTTGTTAAAATTAATTCTGATACTCACTGCACATTGTACACTAAAATGAACTTTATTCCAAGCCTTGCTAAGAATGGAACCAATTGGAACTCATATACTGCTGGTGGTAAGATAACATCGTAGAACTACTTTATAAGTTTTGCATTTTCTTAGAGTTAGATATAAACTTACTGTAGTCATTCTATACATAGATATTTACCCACAAGAATCACACAAACATCTGGACTTGTATTTGTATGTCTGTATTTGCAATACCCAGAAACTGGAGACAACCCAAATGTCTATTAAAATATAGATAAGTGATGGAAGAATATTAATAATAAACAGGAACAAACTAGTGTTACACACATCATAGATAAATCTCAAAATAATTATGCTGAATGAAAAAACCAGAAAAACAGTACATATGATTTCATTTATATAAAATTCTAGGAAACGCAAACAAATCTATGGGAACAGAAATCTGATGGGAAGGGGGGAATGTGTTAAAGAGACATAAATAAATTTGGGGGGATGATAAATATTTTCATTATCTACATTATAGTGGTTTTGTGGATGTATACATATCTCAAAACCCACCAAATTGTTTTAAATATGTGCATATATATAGATACATATATGCAGTTTATTATAAATCAATTATATGTCAATAAACTGTACAAATATAAACAAGCACACTCATAAGACATGTCACATGGGTATAGTAGCTATTTTAAAATAATTTGATTAGTGCATATTGGTTATTACATATTGCATAACATCTTATAAAATATGAAACTTAATATTGCATATGTACATAATGCTTTATAATTAAAAGTTATCTTTCC
>NW_007733409.1:103211-105188 GCF_000696425.1 Galeopterus variegatus | reverse complement strand
TTGATACATCTATTCCCACATTTATTCAGTAGTTATGTGAACATAAATTTAAGCACTCTATGCTTTAAAAAATAAAACAAAACATTAGGATCATCTTAATATTGAATAAAAATTACACATACAAAATAAATATATCTTCAGAAATGCCTAATATTGACCATGCTTTATGAGATGCCCTATTTAAATATATTTTAAAGACTGATAAACAATTGGGAAAAAATGTTAGTCTTGAGTAAAATATTCCAATTAAGCAGGTGTTAGTTGATTCCTATTAAGTGGTAAATGTACATAGTTCTATAATTTGAATATCTAAGTAAAATGGCAGTTTCGTTTGGAAGCATAGAAAGATGGTATAAATAGGAATTATATAACTAATGTTGAACTGTATTTTATTTGGAAAATTAGAGAGTTTTAAAATACTCTATTGAGCCAATTTCCACAGATAGATTTGTTCTGTTCCATATAAGAGGTACTAACTACCATGAATTTAGGACAGAACTTCTTAAAATAAGCATACTTTAATATACACATTCAGATCTTAAGCTGAATGCTTTGTACTAATTTCATTTTTTAATTTAAATTTATTTATTATCATTTTTTTATTTATATTATCCTTTTTTTTTTACATTCTGAGATGTTGTTGCAGAGCAGTTGAAGTGGGGAGAGGAGAAAGGTGAGAGGGATAGGGTGGGAGGAGGAGGAAGATGGGGGGCTGTGGTAGAGTCCCGTAGCATCCCCCTCATTCCAGCAGAGGAGCCCAGGGAGCTTCTGGCTGTGGCTCAGTCATTGCTGGCCTGGATGCAGACTTCTGGAGGGCATGGCAGAGGCCCGTGACACCCACTTCACTCTGAAAGCCCTGGGCACTTCTGGAAGCAGATTAGTCGTCGCTGGGCTGGATGTGGACATTGGGTGGGCATGGCTGAGGCACATGGCCTCCTCCACCCTGGCTCAGGAGCCCTAGGTGCTTCTGGTAGTCACTTGGTTGTCACTGGGCTGGATGCAGATGTCNCTGGAGACAACCCAAATGTCTATTAAAATATAGATAAGTGATGGAAGAATATTAATAATAAACAGGAACAAACTAGTGTTACACACATCATAGATAAATCTCAAAATAATTATGCTGAATGAAAAAACCAGAAAAACAGTACATATGATTTCATTCATATAAAATTCTAGGAAACGCAAACAAATCTATGGGAACAGAAATCTGATGGGAAAGGGGGAATGTGTTAAAGAGACATAAATACATTTGGGTCGATGATAAATATTTTCATTATCTACATTATAGTGGATTTGTGGATGTATACATATCTCAAAACCCACCAAATTGTTTTAAATATGTGCATATATATAGATACATATATGCAGTTTATTATAAATCAATTATACCTCAATAAACTGTACAAAAATAAACAAGCACACTCATAAGATATGTCACATGGCTATAGTAGCTATTTTAAAATAATTTGATTAGTGCATATTGGTTATTACATATTGCATAACATCTTATAAAAATATGAAACTTAATATTGCATATGTACATAATGCTTTATAATTAAAAGTTATCTTTCCCATGATTATTTCATCTTGTCAACACTATGTACTGTGATTCAGATATAATGAATTTCTAGAAAAGCTTAATGTGAAAGGCTATTGAGTTCTAAAACTAGAACCCATCTACACAAATATTTATAATGAAAACACTACTAAATCATATGATAAACAGGCTAACAAATTCAACATAGTTTATGAGCACCAAATTTGGGGGTTATTTTTTAATAGATATGAGATTTTCACTTAATAATGCTATAATAAGTATTTTTAATATTTGTCTTTGATACATCTATTCCCACATTTATTCAGTAGTTATGTGAACATAAATTTAAGCACTCTATACTTTAAAAAATAAAACAAAACATTAGGATCATCTTAATATTGAATAAAAATTACACATACAAAATAAATATATCTTCA
>NW_007733409.1:100512-101408 GCF_000696425.1 Galeopterus variegatus | reverse complement strand
GCACTAGAACTAATTTGTTGTCCTTTGCTTACTTCTAAAATGGGGGAACTTCCTTTGTGAACCAGCACTTGAGTCCTGTGGTTGAGCTAAATTGCTGCTTTACTGCTGATTCTCTGTGGAACGCTGTTTGTACAGCTCAGGTTTTAATTATTGACCTTGTAAGGTCTTGTGAGATCTGGAACACCTGGGTTATGTTGAAACCCTGGTCTGGGCCTGAGTCTTTTCAGCAAACTGCACCCCTGCAGTTCTATATTCCTGACCAGTCTTCACTTAGTGGTCCTATGCCAACTGGAGGGCTGATCAGCTGTCTATATTTTGCCCCAGTGTTCCTCTGGTGGGCCTGTCTCCCCCACCTCCTGCACTTCAAACATTTACCATGGGACGGGCCATGTGCTGGTCCCTTGAGATGACTCACCTGCCTCTGAGTGGCTCCTTTTTTTAATTGTCTGTGTTTCCTTGCTCCTATGTGGGTCCACAGGAACCCTATTAGTGGTCTTGCTAGCTTGGGGGCCACCAAGGCCCTCTTCTCCCCTGAATCCTCCAAGATACTTCATATGAAGGGCACAGCTGCAGCTTTTGCCAGCTCTTGCTCTGTGTGCTCACCAGGGCCAGCCTTGAAGTGGTCAGGGCTCGAAATGGTCAGAGCAATTCTTCCTTTCTCTCATTATGACTTCTCATGCCTTCATGAACTTCATAGGTCTCTCCTCCTCTTCCTCTGAGCTCTAGTGGCCCCAGCTTGGCAGTTGTTGCTTTTCAATAGTTGTAAATTGGTTGATTGTGGGAGAGGGTCATGCTGGATACTGTCTATTCCACCATCTTGATCAGAAGTCTAATGTCAAGTTAATAAAATTTCAAACATATTTCCTTATCTTAATATTCAATTTTCAGCAAATAAA
>NW_007733409.1:96920-99169 GCF_000696425.1 Galeopterus variegatus | reverse complement strand
GCACATTTCTTGAGTAGGGTATTTCTCCCTAGTGCAATAGTCTTTCACTGCTTTTCCACTAATTAAAATATCTCCCTTGTTTTTATTTGGCCACATCAAACTTCTTATTCTATGTCCAATACCTACTGCTCACTGAGTGTCCACATTATTTGATTACTGAGTCTCAATTTTGAGCATGATGACTAATAGTGTGTGTGCACACGTGTACAGCTGTGTAGGAAGAACTCACTTTTTATTTTAATTACAGTCATGTTAAGATTTAACTTGAAGCTCTTATTTGGTTGGCATTCACAAAGATGCCTGGTTAGCAATGTTGGCCATCAGCATCAAAGGAAGATGATTTATGTAACAAAACAAATCCTTCTGCTGTATAGTGTAAAGACAAATCCCCAAGTCTTGAAGTTAGGACAATTGGTCACAGTGCACCAGGAGGCTGGTTGCAAGAATATCCAGTCATAAGAAAGAACTACCAGGTGCCTTATAGAATATTACTTTTTGGAAAAGGGGATTTTCGACTGGCATCCTGAACTCAACCAAAGAATTGTGTGTTAAGAAAAGTGAGATTGTTCTGAGGACAATTCTGAGGACTGAGGCTGGAAACTCTTAGTACACATGTACAAAAACAAGTTGTTTCTCATTTTAAATAACTTGGACCCAAACAGGGGGGTGTCAATGTTGCCTATCCAAGAACCTGTCCAGGAAAGGACATCACTGATGAGCAGACATCATTGTTATGTTTGGGGGATATGGTGTAACTGCATGCACTGTAGTCCTGTAATAGTAAAAAGCAGTGGAAGGCTGTGGATTAATGACCATGTCTATATCTCTACAACTGGATTCAGTTACCTCCTGGTAATTGGACAGAGGGTGGCATCAGTGATGCTAGAGGCGTAGGTAAAGGCTTTAAGAAAAAGTAAGAATGATGTAACTAATTAGTACCTTGATGATCTGTGTGACTGGCCTATAATATGGGATTGAGTTGAGATTTTTTTCCTAGGAATAATTAGGTTTTCATTATTACTTTCTGCATTGTTAAATTCTTAAGAGAGAAACCAGTCCTCTTTGGTAGTTTTTGGATCTGATTTTGATTTCCTTGATCCCATCTTTTNGTCAAGTTAATAAAATTTCAAACATATTTCCTTATCTTAATATTCAATTTTCAGCAAATAAACAAATTGATAATGTTGAAATTTGAATAGATAATGTTAATTAAATGTTTCCTGTTACTGGCTTTATCCTGTACATATGACACCATACTTAAACTTTCAATGGCTACTTTATTTACATGTATATATGAAAATGAGTTATACTGCACAGGGGATTTCTGTGGATGAATTACAGATAGAACATAGTGTAAAGTTACAATATACTGGGATTCTTTACATGTCTGAATACTTCCCATAAATGGAACCTTCTGAAGATATGCCAGAATAAATGCAAAAAAGAAAGAAAGAAAGGAGGAAAGGAAGAAAGGAAGGAAAAAAGGGTGAGAGGCAAACAGAGAGAGAGAGAGAAGAAAGAAAAGCTTTTCCTGATTGGTAGCTGCAGAGCCGTATCATTTTAACATGTAGGAATGAGACTAAGAAAGAGAAGTTTTGGGAGGCCACAGATTGCTTCCTACTAATCTGGTTGAAATGTACTGTTTAATAGGTTTTCTATAACCATATCTATTTTTTATAAGCAAGATTTACATTTGGTGTAATTCTGGTTTTAGGATGAGGTTTAAATCACCAGCTCTTTTTTTATTCTAGCATAAAGAATTTTGTAATTGTGCTATCTTTCTGATATTATAGACAAAAAATGCTAAATGATACTCCACTGTTTTTCATCTACTAATGAAATTTACTAACAAAATTATTTACTAATAAATTAATTATTCACTTACTAATAAAATTAATTATTCGTCTTAAAAATGAATTATTTTTTCCCTAGTGTTCTCTAGTTGTGATTTGGAAAGAGAACTGTATTGGTTCATATTGACTGGGTGTCCACAGTCATCCATTTCTTGCCCTCTACTTTTTTTCTTTTGACCAAATTTTATCAGGCTTTTCTTCTTTCTGCAGGTCCCTGAACCTCACTTGCTCCCACACTTGAGCAAGAATTAAAAAAGGGGGATCGTCTCCCCCTCCATCAGATTCTCTTGGAACCAGCTGATCAAAGTTACACACAAGTGGTCATTTCTTCGTTCTTGTCCAGCATTTTTAAGACATTCAGCCTATTTTTATCTGCTTATCCTTTCACGTATTTTT
>NW_007733409.1:92780-95293 GCF_000696425.1 Galeopterus variegatus | reverse complement strand
AGAAACCAGTCCTCTTTGGTAGTTTTTGGATCTGATTTTGATTTCCTTGATCCCATCTTTTGGTTTATTTGTAGATCATAATCAAATAATTGTGTTCCTTCTTTTGTTATTGTGCCTGTAATTGAGAAATAGTGAAAGAATATTCAAACTACAGGGCAGATACTAATTTATATCCCTTGAGATTCTGATATACATTGCTAGATAAATTCATATTTTTTATTTTGTTGATGCTGGGAAGGATTATTTTAACTCTTCATTTTCAGCCAAGAGTTCAAACAAAAAGAGTAAAATGGATTTTGAGGAAGGGGATCTTATTTTACAAAGGCGGGTTAGAGTTACCTTCTCAGGCGGGTATGCAGCTCTGTGCTGTTGTGATTTTAGTTTATATTACCCTAATGATTAATACTTTTTGAGTACCTTGTCTTGTTCCTTTTAGTCTCTCATGTGTCTTCTTTGGTGCAAATATCTATTCAGTGTATTTGTTCACGTTTTATTGTGTTTTTGTCTTCTTTTGAATTGTAAACTTTCTTTACATATTTATATATTTTGGTTACAAGTACTTTATCAGATATATGATATGTAAATATTTTTTGCCATTTATTGGCTGCTTTTTCATTTCTCTCAGGGTATCTTTTGAAGAGTAAAAGTTATTCTTTAACTTTTTGTTTTGAAATAAATGTAGATTTACATGCAATTGTAAGAAATAGAGCTCTCCTGAACCCTATGCCCAGTTTACCTCAGTTGTAACATTCTGCAAAAACTATAGTGCAATATCACAATTAGGATATTGAAATTGATAGCATCTACTGATTTTGTTCAGATTTTCCTAGTTTCATTGCATTCATCTGTGGTGACAGTTTTTTTTTTTTTTCCTCACCACTTATTCCACTGTCCTCTGATCCTCATTGTTTAAGTTAGTCATTAATTGTATTATTTATTGCACTCCAGAGTTGACCATGTATTATTCTCTTGCTGCCTTCAAAAATTGCTATTGTCTTTATGTTTTAATAATTTAACTATAATAACTCCAGGTGTGAATCTTTTTGTATTTATTCTACTTCATTTTTTTTCCTTTTTTCTGTTTCCTTTTGGGACTCCCATTACACATATGTTGATATACTCANTGTCCTCTGATCCTCATTGTTTAAGTTAGTCATTAATTGTATTATTTATTGCACTCCAGAGATGACCATGTATTATTCTCTTGCTGCCTTCAAAAATTGCTATTGTCTTTATGTTTTAATAATTTAAGTATAATAACTCCAGGTGTGAATCTTTTTGTATTTATTCTACTTCATTTTTTTTTTTCCTTTTTTCTGTTTCCTTTTGGGACTCCCATTACACATATGTTGATATACTCAATGTTTTCTACAAGTATTTCAGGCTTTGTCTTTTAATATACTTTTTGCTTTGTTGCCTTTTCTTTTTTTTAGTGTGTAAAATTTTGTTTGATCTATCTATCTGTGGAATGTTTTCTTCTTCTGCAATCTCAGTTATGCTGTTGAGCTCTCTACTGAATTCATTTCAATTAACATAGTTTTCAACTCCAAAATTCCTACTTGATTATTTTTAAATTTCTGTCTTTTTTGAAATTTTTATCCATTAAGTCATTGTCTTCACACTTTTTAAATCCTTTGAACATAGTTTCCTTCATTATTTAAGCATACTCTAAGGTCATAACCCGCTAAATCTAACATCTGTAGACATTTAGAGATAGTTTATATTGATTGCTATTGTTTTTCTGTGTATCGGCCTCACTTTCCATTTTTGTCGTTGCTGCTGTTGTTCATTTGTTTGTCTCATAATTTCTTTCTGTTGCATAATGACATTACATATCATATTGTAGCAACTCTGAAATCTAAATTTCTCTGCCTGTGGGTTACTGTAGTTTTGTTTGTCTACTTGTTTAGTAACATGCTTTGTTTTATGAAGTATGTCAGTTGCAAGGAGTGGTTGCTGAGATGTCTCTATTAAGTTCATGTTTGTTTGTTTGTTTGCTTTAATCCTGACTTCTTAAGGGTTATCTCTATGTTTTCACAGAGTAGTATTTATCCAGACTATTGTCAGAAGTTATGTTCAAACGCATTGAGCCAGTAAGGCTCTCACTCCTCACTGGTGGATCCCTCTGTAGATTGTGGAATGTTTTCAAATTTCAGGGTTTTTTTTTTTTCTGTTTTCCTAAGCTTTTGCTTTCTGCTGTCACATGTGTCCTCTGTGGATGCACACAGGCCTCATAAATGAGGGATGTTTGTATGGTTTGGCCATCTCTGGTCTCTGTGACACATGCACTCATCTTCTGGTCAACCTAGGGTATTTGGAATGCTTATCAAGCCATCTGTGGCTCTGCCACCTCCTGGAATTCTCTGTTCCAAACTAATCCACCTGTTTATCACTTGCCTCAATAGGATAAAAACCTAATAGCCACTGGCCATCTCTGTTTACTTGCCTGCAAGATTACCATTGTAACTGACAATCCTCTAAATCAACAGTCCCCCCCCCCCCCCCCCCCCCCC
>NW_007733409.1:90265-91898 GCF_000696425.1 Galeopterus variegatus | reverse complement strand
CCCCCCCCCAGCAGTAGCAGTGAGGCTGCTCTTTCCCATGACCTGCCTTCCTGTGGTTGAACTACTGAGCTCGCAGTGCTAGGGGGAATGGAATCAGGCCTGATAAAGGAAGCTGCAAACTCATAATGTTTTTACTAAATGTTTAGTTGTTTTCATGAACAAACACTTTTCAGTTTACTGTAGCCCTTTGCCTAATTTCCATAGTGATAAAATGGTTATTTCTGACACTTTTTTTTTTTTTTATTGTTATAGTTGCTTTTTGGGGATAGCATATAGTGTGAGCTTTTCACTCTGACATGCTGGAAATGAAGCTCCTAAATGTAGTTTTAAAAGTCTCTACTACACACACTTTTAAAAATGTGGTCCACAAACTCAGTTTTTGCCTGTAGTAGTCTAAGATTTAAAATGGATTATTTTTAATTTTAATGTGGACTTTTGTGAACTTCTTGGAATATTAGCCAATATTTAACACTGTTTGAAATTATTTTCCTTCATTTCAATAAATGAAAATATTGGAGTCTTCCTACGATCTGACTATGCATCCCTTCTTTCTTTGAAGCTTGATCTTCGAATTGCTCCTTCTGCCTATTGGGGTTCCATCTTTACATCAATAACATTTTGTCTTATACCCTCTTCATTAGAATGTATTGTTGACTTCACAGCTTTTTCTGCCACATGTAATGATTATAGAAAGCACCAAAACAATGGTTAAAAACAAAGACTCCAAAGCCAGACTGCCAAGGTTTGAATCCCAGTTTCAAAACTTTCTAGCTATTAAGCGAATTACTTATCCTTTCCATGCCTCATTTTTTAATCTGTAAAATGTGTAACAATACACACATAATACAGTTTGTATAAGATTAAATGAGTTAATATGTGGAATGGATTAATAACAGCATTAAATTGTTGGCCTAAAAAGAAACAGATGAGATGAAGAATTTATTGAGCCAAAGTAACAATTGCAACCAAGGAGACACATAGATCAGGTAGTCCTGAAAATGTGTTTTGAGGAGAACCAGCAGAGTTTAACATTTTATAATCACAAAAAGGGGGATGGGTCAAAGGAGAGAGAGAGAAAGACAGCCCTGCCTGGGTGCTTCATCAGGCTTTCTATTGGCTGTACATAACATAGAATTGGGATTGTTACTAGGTTACATCCTACATGCAGGGATCTAGAGTAAGGGTAATAAGAAGTTTTCTAGGTTGTTTTATGGTTTTCTGGCACCATTATGACTGCTTCTAAGTAAAATGGTTTTATGATAACCTTTTCTAGGACAAGTGAGTACTACTGACTTACCCCAGATCTCTCAAGGCTCTATAATTTAGCTGACCTTGTCAGAGCAGATTCTTTTGGTTAACAAATACATAAAAAATCACCACATTAGTTAGCAGCAAAGATTTCATTTTTGAGGTCTAAAGTCATGTGCCCAATTGCCAGTGAAAAAAATCCAATTGTAATTGTTGACCCTTCACTTCTACAACTTTACACTCAATAACTTTCTGTAATATCTGCCTCCTTGAAGCATCTCAAAGCATTTCCTTCTTTTTATTCCTCCACTCCTTCCCTAAAATTCATATTATCTAATTTGTATTAACACAGTCCTGGTCTCATTGCCTCCTATTTTAACCCTCT
>NW_007733409.1:88110-89554 GCF_000696425.1 Galeopterus variegatus | reverse complement strand
TCATATTATCTAATTTGTATTAACACAGTCCTGGTCTCATTGCCTCCTATTTTAACCCTCTGCAAATGATTATAATCACTGAAAACAAGTGTCTGTAAAAATTTTAAAAAGTTTGATTCTGTGACTGAGAAGTCTGGTTTCAGGCCAAAATCTTACTGTGATCTTTTACACCTGACTATAGGCAATTACAAGGCTTTGGTGTTCATGAACCACAGAAAGCTGTTCTCTCCCTAGAAAACTTGATATATAGCCAGTGCATTACAATTTCAGGGGAGTTTCAGTCAAGGCCTCCGGCCCCAGGGGACCAGCCATGCACATAGGCATAGGGACTCCTTATCAGGGCCTTGGGTAAGGCATTTCTTTGGAACCTCCTTTGAGAATTCATTGTGGATTTTGGCTGAGATATTTTTTCCCACTTTGGCTCAGTGTATTTACCTTCCTAGCCCTTCCTTCTCTGTCTTTTTCCCAGAACATAGGTCCATAAAAGGACAGCATCCTTTTGTTTGGGGTATTCTTCAGAGTGAAACAATTTTCTCCATCTGTGCAGCATCCACCTGATCTCCATCTGGTGCCATTCCAAGGGGATACAATGAAGCACTGGGGAGCCGGCACCTCTTTTTACCTCTTGCTTGCAATCTTGCAGTACGTGAATAAAGACTTGACTCTTAATTTCATTTTGGCTCCTTGTCCTCATTGATCGCCTTGACAACTGCTTGCTCTACAGTAAATTCTTTTAATATTTCCAGTGAAACCTTAAGAAAAATCCAAACCCCTATGTTGTCATGACCTCACTTCTGCTTACATCTCTTTGAATTCTAGGCTCTTGTCAAATAATATTCTTCAGTGAATAAATACATGAATTGAATACTAGCCAAATGAGTGGTTTATTTCTTAGTAAAACATTTAAGGAAATAATATATTTAATGAGCTAGAAAGTTTAATATGGTTGAATATGCTGAAGGATATTGAATTCTTAGAAATATTTACATAGTTCTATTATAGTACTTTATATTTGTCTCTGAAATATATACTGACTTTATATATATGCGTGTGTGTGTGTGTGTATGTGTGTGTATGCATATAATCACTTGTGCAGATTCTGGAAAAAAACTAAGATAACAAGCTACAAATATTTGAATTTAGAGACTATCATGTTTTATTCAAGAAGTGAGGTTTCATTTTATAAGGTCTTAGAACTGAATTTTCACATTGCTTTCAGCTGTGTATTCAAATACGTATCCCTTGTGACTGATATTATGATGATAAGAGTAAGAAATAATGTCTTTCAAGAAATAATGACTAACAGACAGTATCTTGATTAAGATGAGCTTTAATTAAGACAAATGAAGCTGCCTACTCATCTGTTTAGCATAAGGCCAGAATCTTTAAAATAATGTTAAAAGTAATGAAAACATTTCCATATTTTGGCTGAAAACAAAAATTA
>NW_007733409.1:82512-87789 GCF_000696425.1 Galeopterus variegatus | reverse complement strand
ATGCACCTATTAGAAAGCACTGATCTTGCAATTTCATTATTGTGATCTTTCCATAGAGTGGATTGTGCTGATGACAAAACATCATACATAGATACTGGTCAGCAGAATTCATTCCAGAAATAAATAAATAAATAAATAAACAAATAAATAAATAAATAAATTTAAACAAGGTTAAATCTAGTTGGTGCTGATATGTTCTTCATTTATTTGACAATGTTGTCATCTCTTTTTTTGGATTAATCCATTCAGATTCTCTAATGAAATTACACAGTACATTAAACTTTGACATTCAACACTTGGGCTTGATCGGAATAAGTTTTCTTAGTCTGTGTTATTTTCCTGTTGCTATGTAACAAATTACCACAAACTCAGGGTCTTTACACAACAAAAAAATTACTATCTCAGAATTCCCATGGGTCAGGATTCCAGGCATGGGTTAACTACATCTTCTGCTCAGGCTTTCTCCATGCTGAAATCCATGTGCCATTTGGGATTATTATCTAACTTGATGCTCAGGTCAAAATATTTATACACTGAATATACTCATCTTGTTACTCAGCGTTATAAAAGAACAAACTTCTTTTTTTAATCTTTTAATTCAATTTTTCACTTTTTAAAATTAATTAATTTATTATTGATCATACATATTTATGGGGTATGGAGTTGATTATCAGCATTTGTGTACAGTATGTGATGGTCAAATCAATACTATTAACATGTTTGTCATTACAAATTGTAGTTATTCTTTGTGCCTCTTACCCAGTTACTCCCTAACTCCCCTCCTCCTCCCCCTTTCCTACCTCTAGTAACTATAGGTCTGTTCTCTCCTGAAAGTTCAGTCTTTTCCTTTCTTTTTTTGCTTTTTACTTATTTTTCTTTCTTTCTTCCTTTCTTAGCTCCCACTTCTCAGTGAGGACATATGATATTTCTCTTTCTGTATCTGGCTTATTTCACTTAACATAATTTTCTCCAAGCTCATCTATGTTACTGCAAATGGAAGAATTTCATTCTTTTTTTATGGCCAGGTAGTGTTCCACTGTGTATGTGTACCACATGGACCAATAGAATGCAGTAGAGAACCCAGAAGTCAACTCAGGTACTTACCACCAAGTGATCTTTGACAAAGGCTCTAGGAAACACATTGGGAAAAAGAAAGCCTCTTCAGTAAATGCTGCTGGGAAAACTGGATATCCATGTGTAGAAGAATAAGACTAGACCCATACCTTTCACCATATACCAAAAGCAAGTCAAATTGGATTAAAGACCCCAGACTATAAAACTCCTAGAAGCAGTAGGGGAAACACTTCCAAATGTAGAACTAGGCAAAGACTTTATGAATAAGACCTCAAAAGCACAAGCAACAAAAGAAAAAAGTAAACAAATGGGATAATATCAAACTTAAAAGCTTCTGCACAGCAAAAGCTTTTCACAGAATAAAAAGAAAACTTACAGAATGGGAACAAATATTTTCAAACAACACATCTGACAAGGGATTAATATTCAGAATATACAAGGAACTCAAACAATCTCACTGTAAAAGATCAAATAATCCTGTCACCACTCACAGAGTGACAGAGATGCAAAAGATTACTCAGAGCCCATGTATTCAGAGCAATGAGAAGCCTGAAGGAACTGCACCCAGGGAGAACTCCTTCAAGAGAGTAGAGCCTCAGGCACAGCCCTGCATCAGGTTTTGCTTCAGTTTTTATTGTACAGGCANGAGTTGATTATCAGCATTTGTGTACAGTATGTGATGGTCAAATCAATACTATTAACATGTTCGTCATTACAAATTGTAGTTATTCTTTGTGCCTCTTACCCAGTTACTCCATAACTCCCCTCCTCCTCCCCCTTTCCTACCTCTAGTAACTATAGGTCTGTTCTCTCCTGAAAGTTCAGTCTTTTCCTTTCTTTTTTTGCTTTTTACTTATTTTTCTTTCTTTCTTCCTTTCTTAGCTCCCACTTCTCAGTGAGGACATACGATATTTCTCTTTCTGTATCTGGCTTATTTCACTTAACATAGTTTTCTCCAAGCTCATCTATGTTAGTGCAAATGGAAGAATTTCATTCTTTTTTTATGGCCAGGTAGTGTCCCACTGTGTATGTGTACCACATGGACCAATAGAATGCAGTAGAGAACCCAGAAGTCAACTCAGGTACTTACCACCAAATGATCTTTGACAAAGGCTCTAGGAAACACATTGGGAAAAAGAAAGCCTCTTCAGTAAATGCTGCTGGGAAAACTAGATATCCATGTGTAGAAGAATAAGACTAGACCCATACCTTTCACCATATACCAAAAGCAAGTCAAATTGGATTAAAGACTTAAGTATAAGACCCCAGACTACAAAACTCCTAGAAGCAGTAGGGGAAACACTTCCAAACGTAGAACTCGGCAAGACTTTATGAATAAGACCTCAAAAGCACAAGCAACAAAAGAAAAAAGTAAACAAATGGGATAATATCAAACTCAAAACTTCTGCACAGCAAAAGCTTTTCACAGAATAAAAAGAAAACTTACAGAATGGGAACAAATATTTTCAAACTACATATCTGACAAGGGATTAATATTCAGAATATGCGAGGAACTCAAACAACCTCACTGTAAAAAATCAAATAATCCTGTCACCACTCACAGAGTGACAGAGATGCAAAAGATTACTCAGAGCCCATTGTCATTACAAATTGTAGTTATTCTTTGTGCCTCTTACCCAGTTACTCCCTAACTCCCCTCCTCCTCCCCCTTTCCTACCTCTAGTAACTATAGGTCTGTTCTCTCCTGAAAGTTCAGTCTTTTCCTTTCTTTTTTTGCTTTTTACTTATTTTTCTTTCTTTCTTCCTTTCTTAGCTCCCACTTCTCAGTGAGGACATACGATATTTCTCTTTCTGTATCTGGCTTATTTCACTTAACATAATTTTCTCCAAGCTCATCTATGTTACTGCAAATGGAAGAATTTCATTCTTTTTTTATGGCCAGGTAGTGTTCCACTGTGTATGTGTACCACATGGACCAATAGAATGCAGTAGAGAACCCAGAAGTCAACTCAGGTACTTACCACCAAGTGATCTTTGACAAAGGCTCTAGGAAACACATTGGGAAAAAGAAAGCCTCTTCAGTAAATGCTGCTGGGAAAACTGGATATCCATGTGTAGAAGAATAAGACTAGACCCATACCTTTCACCATATACCAAAAGCAAGTCAAATTGGATTAAAGACCCCAGACTATAAAACTCCTAGAAGCAGTAGGGGAAACACTTCCAAATGTAGAACTAGGCAAAGACTTTATGAATAAGACCTCAAAAGCACAAGCAACAAAAGAAAAAAGTAAACAAATGGGATAATATCAAACTTAAAAGCTTCTGCACAGCAAAAGCTTTTCACAGAATAAAAAGAAAACTTACAGAATGGGAACAAATATTTTCAAACAACACATCTGACAAGGGATTAATATTCAGAATATACAAGGAACTCAAACAATCTCACTGTAAAAGATCAAATAATCCTGTCACCACTCACAGAGTGACAGAGATGCAAAAGATTACTCAGAGCCCATGTATTCAGAGCAATGAGAAGCCTGAAGGAACTGCACCCAGGGAGAACTCCTTCAAGAGAGTAGAGCCTCAGGCACAGCCCTGCATCAGGTTTTGCTTCAGTTTTTATTGTACAGGCAAGAAAGTTACAGAAGAAACACAGGTGGTTAATCAATCATTGTGAAAACATAAACAGCCTGGCTGCTTGACAATCTTCATTAAAGCAGGTGTAACTTAAAATAGTTCAAGCAATTCACCATCAAAAGGAGTCATAAAACTAAGCTATGTGACCTACAAAAGACACAATGAGATAATCACCATAGCAGTGCTCAGCTCCCTAAGAAACTTAAAGAAACAGCAGAGGGTAAGAAGTGGAATGTCCACCAACCACTAAATAGCAGAATAGCCTTGAAGATTTTAGCTCACATACTTTCCCATTATTTAGGTTTAGCTGGACCAAGGGCAACTGCCCCCAGAGCAATCACTTTTCCTGTGCTTCAATTCTCTTATCTACATCAAAGGCTTTCGTCCTGTGAAAGTTTTCTTGTCTTTCCTAATCTTAGCATTTCTATGTGTTTTCCTAAAGAGTTGGGCTTTGGCTTAAACTAAGGACTTTTGTCCTTCTAAACTACAGGATTTTGGTCCTTCTATGCTATAGGCTTTGGCCCTGTGAAATACGTGTGTTTTATTTTTATCTCATAAATGTCAATATCCTCCACATAATCCAATTATTTTTAACATAAAAATGGGCAAAGGAGCTGAATAGATATTTTTCAAAGGAAGACATACAAATGGCCAACAGGTATATGAAAAAATGCTCAATATCACCAATCATCAGGGAAACACAAATCAAAACCACACTGAGATATCATCTCAGCTCAGCTCAGCTGGCTATCAACAGAAAGACTGAGAATAACAAATTCTGGTGAGGAGAGGATGTGGAGAAAAGGGAATTCTTCTACACTTTTGGTTTGACTGTAAATTACTACAGCTATTATGGAAAACATTATGGAGGTTTCCCAAATAATTACAGGTAGAACTACAATATGATCCAGAAATCTCACCTCTGGGTACATACCCAAAGGAATGGAAATCATCATGTTGAAGAGACACCCGTACTCCTATGTTCCTCATAGCTCTATGTACAATGCCCAAGGTATGGAACCAATTTTAATGTCCATCGACACACAGCTAGATAAGGAAAATGTGGCATATAAGAATAAACTTCTGATATGCACAATAACATAGAAGAATCTCATAGATAGAATACTGGCAGCAAGAAGCTAAACTCAGGAGAGCATACTGTATGATTTCATTATATGAAGGCCAAAACAGTCAAAAGACTACGTTTGGTAAAAATAATTCAAAAACATTGACTGAAAAGGGACATAAGAAATTTCTGATGTGAAAGAAAAGCTTGATTGCTTTTTTTCTTCTTTTAAAATTTTACTTAATTCAATTTAATTTATTTTTAACTGACAAATTATAATTGATCAAAGGGTGCAAAGTTTCAATTAGGAGAAAATTTTTTATTTATTGGTAGAAGTATATGTTATGCAGATGTATGTTATACATTTCTTTTTAAAGTTGTACCTTACAAATTCTTTTTAAAAAGCATTCCAAAAGAAATACAAAAACAAAAAACATGTGCACAAGTGAGCAATAATGAAAACCGTGTAATATGAAATTGAAGACATTAAAAAATGTCAGATCATGGGCCGAGCCTGTGGCGCACTCGGGAGAGTG
>NW_007733409.1:77739-79679 GCF_000696425.1 Galeopterus variegatus | reverse complement strand
CCTATACTCACATATTTAGGAGACCTCAGGTCTTGTGATACACCTTATTCTTGTGGCCAAGTTACTGTATGGATTGTACAAAAACTGTGATTGAAACACAGAAATTTGCTATTAAGATTTATATTTATATAACAACAAAGAAGACATTGTTTAAGAAATAAGGTGACAAGACATAAGATAAACGGCCAGGAGTTATGATAGAATATGTGAGGTATCTGCATTTCAGAAGTCAGAGACATGCAGCACTTAATCAGCAATCTGAAGTCTCACAATTATTTCTGCCTCAATCCTGTAACATCCAGAGTTCTAGAGTTCTTGCACATCCTGCACATAATGGTACACTCTTTACAGCTGCTTTTTAGATAAAAGAAAGGAGCTATTTTTATACTCTGCATGTTATCATACTACTAGCCTCATTATCTGTAACCACATCTGGTTTGCATGTTTGCTCTACTTTTCTCACATAATTCTTTATTATCCATGCAAAGCACACTTTTCGCAGAAGAATATGGTAATGTTATATATAAAATATATCCTACATAAGGAAAAAATATTTTTCTTCAATTAAAACACTTATTTTTCTAAATATAATGACACTAAAAATATTTTGTTTAATTTAAAGAAAGATAAGGTGTTTTTAAAAATATATGGATTTTTAAAATTTTTCAGCTTTCAAATGAGCCTTGATTGTTCATGGCCCTGCCTTGCGGGTTACTATAAATTTAAATGAGTTAAAAGTCTACAAATATCATGCTAATTTATTTCATTTGTTTAGGCCAATGGTTGATGATGATTATACTCATAAAAAAAAAAGCTGCAAACTTTTTTCTCTAAAGGTACAGATTTTTTTTTATAACTTTCGACTCCCAGCTAGAATATTCTGAGGTTCACTTTCCTTTTTCTCTAAAATTAGACTGGCAGCAAACATTTATGTGAGTTACTGAGCCTNAAAAAGCAGGGAAGGCAAGGGAATGTGAGAACATGGGTTTCATTTGGGATATATATTTTTTGAGATATTCAAATTAATCTGGGATGGAAGTCTATATTTGGAATTCATCAAAGATTCTTCTGATAAATTAAAACCATGAGGTATTAAAACTATGGGAAATAATGAGGTAAAAAAATGCCCAGTGCCAAGTCTTCAGACATCCAAACCTTGGAAAGGCATACAAGAAGTCTGCAACTGAGACTGGGAGGAAATTGTCAAGGAAGAGCACAGAGAGAGGGTGGTATCATTCGCCTAAGATAGGCGTGTTTTCAGAGGAGAACTTTTGCCTGCAGCAAATAATACTTACAGGTAGTAACATGAAGGTTGTGATTATTCAAGAGTCCACTGAATATGTCAGCAGGAATGTCAGTGGCGACCTCTACAAGGACAGTTAAATGGACAGGTGGGAGCTGAAAATCAAAATCAGATCAGAAACCTAAAAACAAAGCAAAACCAAAAAATATGGCTATGCGGCTGAAATAAATGATAATTTAGATAATTACTTCCCGCTGCTGGAATTTATTAACTTAAAAAAGAAGTCCTGTGGCTGTCAATTTAACACCTCTTTTATCTTTTGTTCATCTTTATGAGAATATCATTTCAAAGGATAACAGATTTTAAAACAAAGGAGAATTAATTGAATTTTAGATCATAATACACACTCAAGACATTTTTTAAAAAGATAATTATTATGTGAGAAAATCAATTGAACTAAAGCCATCATTTTGAAAGTTAGGCATTTTTTAACTTAGACAAATGCATAAGAAAATAATCGGGATAAAAATCTCAACAAACGAATGAATGAGTATCTTTTTTCCATATTACAATGTCTATATCCATAATCTACATCATCCAGTCGATGATGACAAATATGCTACCTGTGCATTAGGTTATGAAGTGCAGCTATGAGAGCCATAATGAATTAGAGAAATATTCTGCAGGAATGCAAGCC
>NW_007733409.1:74573-76234 GCF_000696425.1 Galeopterus variegatus | reverse complement strand
AGAATGATTACATATTGCAATGATGAATAAGCTAACTATCCTGATCTGACCATCACGCATTTTACACAACTATTGAAAACCAACTTTGTACCCCATATATATGTATCAAAATTATCTTAAAAACATAAAAATAAATAAAATGAGAATTCAATTAAAAGCATGCACACACACATGAAAGTAACATTTTCTATAATTCAGGATTATTCATTAGCTTGAGTAGTAAACATCTACCATAAGGAAGAGCAACTAATAATATGAAGTATATCCAGTAAAAAATTTGTTATATTTCCATTTTTGTGTTATATGACATTCCTATGTGCCCTTACATTCAAGGAACATCCACCTATCAAAATGTTAATCACAGTTTTTCTTCCTGGTCATTTTTCTAACCTGTATTCTCTACTAAACAATAAGATTCAAAAGAACAGGGGCACTGTAGACTTTAAGTCTGGCTCAATGCCTGGACTTAAGATTCACTAGCTATTTCTAGAATAAATGAATTAACTTATTACATGGCTATTAAGCTATTTCTAGAATAAATGAATTAACTTCTAATCTCTTCTAAAGGTATAGTCCACTTAATCAAGTTATCTTTTTAAACAACTAGGCCTTTCATGAATCTTTAACTTATATAAGTCTTAATGTTTGTGTTGCTTTGAATCCTGGAAATTATTTCAAAAATATATATATTTATTTCTTTTCATGTTTTGACTTTTCAGAATTTTACATATTCTATTCTTATCTTAAATCTCATCTGCTTATTGCTTTCTCTAAGCATTTTGATTCTGCTTTTGGAAATGGACTTAAACTCTTTGGTTACTATAAATTGTATAAAAGAAACATAAAAACATTTCCAACTTACACTTGATGTTAATTTTGAAAAATCAATCATTTTCCTGAATTTAAAGAATTAAAGAAAACTAAATTTCATGTTTTAGAGATACTCTAAATTTCATGTTTTAGAGATACTTTGTATAAATATAAGTACATTAAAAATATAGCATTTTTCAAAATAGCATTATTGGTGTCATAAATAAGGATAAACAATGGAGATAGAAGATAAAATCCTTGGTATTCTCTGGTGATAGCCTATATTGTGTTTGGAAAATGGTGCCCTAGTAGAGGTCAGCTGGCTGACCCAGGGCCTTATAGGGATATAATATACTGGGATCTCACATTTCAGGGTTAAGTCATAATGTTTATAAGTCTGGAAATCTGATTTAGTCAGTCTCCAGAAGCTACCCAGCTCTTCACCACTGACTAACAATTGCCAAAATCTCAAGAATATGACATAATACTCAGAATGAATGTTTTCTTCAAATAAGACTACTATGATGAATCCAATCTGTGTTGGCTATTCAGTGTGTCTATTTATGATAGGCAAGATGCAAGGGAAATCATTATTATTGAAAGACTACTTTGAGAAGAAAAACAAGGGAAGTTAGTCCAGCAGTCTTCAAGACTGTAAATATGATAGCCCAATAGAGCTTCTAGAGTAGGGGTTTGGCAAGTCAGGGTTTATGGCCCAAATCCAAACTACTGCTTGATTATATACAGACAACAGAAGTAAGAATGGCTTTTACATTTTTAAAAGGTTGATAAAAATCAAAAGGAGAATAATATTCCCTGACACATGAAATTTTATGAAATTCAAATTTCAG
>NW_007733409.1:70419-74098 GCF_000696425.1 Galeopterus variegatus | reverse complement strand
ATTGAGAGGTTGGAACAGACTGCACAACCTACAAAGCCTTAAAGACTGACTATATGTCCTTTCAGAGAAAGAGTTGGTCGACACCTACTCCCAGATCCAGGCTTTTCCAACTTATTGGGCTTACAAATCACCCAGGAGTCTTTTTTAAAACTCTAGCTTCAGGTTCACTCACTCTGAACCAGGGCCTGAGATCCTGCAATTGTATGAAATTAGAACACTTGGAGTGACAGAATTCTAGGGCAGTAACTTTAAAACCCACTTTAAATGCCCACCAAAGACTAATTAAAACAGATTATGGGGATGTTCCCAAAAGTCTTTATCCTTAAAAGCTTCTAATGACAGGAGATGAGGGGAGAGGGCACCATAAGAAGGTTGTGTAAGACCACTACAGTTTATGACAGTTCATGACTCCTTGAGGCTCAAAAAGACTTCTGATGGGAGCAATGATGGGGATGCACAACAGACAAATTATGATCAATGAAAAGTCACTAACCTTATACTGCTACCAGGCATGTCCAGTTACAGAGAGGAAGTGCAAAACATCCTGTTCTGATACCTAAAATAAAGTAAACCACAAGTTACCTGCTATTGCTGTTTCCTTCTTTGCTCACCATCACTAATAAATAGTCCTTTTCCCCAAGTGTAAGCAATTTTATCACTTAATTGGTAGGTAAAGGAAGAATTGGTATAAACTGTTTTCTTTAGGGTATATAACATGTGAGAACACAGCTTGTTTTGCCTTTGTTTTCTATGATTTCCAAAGTTTTCATATATTTATAGACAATCTTGGGGGTCACATCCCTTCTATAGATAACACATCTCATGGGTCTCATTTTTATTATTCCCATTTAATTATTAGGGGATTGTAGTCATTGAAATCTGGAGTTTAATGAGGTGATGACCTCCAGTTTCCATGACTGAAATTGCAGTGGAGAATAAGTACTGGACTAGGAGCAAAATAAAATCCTTCAATTGAAAAGTGAAAATAATATGAACTAACACTGCAGTTACACTAAAGGTTATATGTGAAGAGAATTAGACTAACTCTGAATATAAAAACGGCATATGGTTCATGCCTGAGGCATTTGGACTGATAAGACAGACAAACTAAAAGATGGGCTAACTTAAATAGAGGTCTCATATTGTAACAATACATAGCATGGAAAATTGAAGTGAATTATGAGGGTCAGAAAACTTAAATAACCAAAAGCAGTGTGGAAAAAAAATCACGTTAACATGCTGCTTTGGTTCTTCCAGAAATCCTAGTAGTAGAAAATCAGGGTAAACTTAAAAATACTAAAAATATGTTTTAGTTCCAATTTGGAGATATACTGAGGCAACCAACCTTGCAAGAGTTATTACTAAGTAGATTAATCATGTTCCATCTGTATAATTAATGGCATGCCTTTGTATTGTGCTAGATATATGCATGGGTATATACTTACATAACACATGCCAGTGCCAAGTGATAATATTATTAAAATACAGGAATGAAAGCTTTATTAATTTATGTGTGCTTACTATACCTGACATTTTCCTATATGTTTAACAAGCATCACCTCTTATGATTCTCACCACTCTGAAGTATTCATATTAGAAAACTGAGTGGAGAGGTTTGTAAGACAAAGTTTAGTCACTTAGAAAGTGGAGACGACAGGCTTTCAAACAATGCTAAGTGACTCCAGAGCTTACAATCCTAATCACTGTGCTGTATAATTACAAAATATCTAATAACATGTATTGATTCTACACCATGGATGCCAAATTTTAAATTAGTTTATGTTAAACAAGAGTATCACATAACTGTGAGTTGTCAATATACCCTTATTATTCTTTATCTTTGTGATATATATATATATTTTTTTTTTTGTCTTTTTCCGTGTCCGGCAACGGATTGCAACCCTCAGTGTTGCCCCCGTACCGGACCGGGGACCGGCAACGGGATCGCAAACCTCGGTGTTGCTCCCGCGCCTCGCTCAGCCAGTGAGCGGGATGCCAAATTTTAAATTAGTTTATGTTAAACAAGAGTATCACATAACTGTGAGTTGTCAATATACCCTTATTATTCTTTATCTTTGTGATATATATTTTTAAGTGAAGCTTTATGAAAAGTAAAATGTCCAAGTTTTTAAAATTTCACCTAATTTTAATGAAATATTTATTTCATTCAACGTTTTTATACCATTAATTGAAGATCTTAATTCTGTGAGATGATTAGGTAATGGAAAATATACCTTTTTCTCCCTTCTGTCTTGTTCTAATAAGTGAGAAAAAGCACTTACACTTGAAAGTTATTTTCACCTCAGCACTTTTAGCAACATTTGAAAATACAGAATAAGTGCTATAATTTAAATTCCTTAAGTAAGTTGTGTTACCTAATTTTAGTGACTGACCTAGATGAGATTTTAACTTCAGGTTAAAAATGCATCTTACATTTTCTGAGATGTAAAGTTGGATGCTATATTTTTGTCTATTTTGCAATTTTGGTAAAAAATAAAATAAAATATGGTTTTCACATAATAATTGATAGATGTAGGAAACTTGAACCCAAGGCTAGATGTTAAAAAGTAAAATTTTAAGTTACTTAAAATAAGGCTTTTAACTAGAACAAGCAGATAAATAAATAGAAATTTATAATAATTTCATTGCTTTTACACTTTCAAAGTATTGTAATTGGGACTAAAGATACCTGAGAATGAAACATTCAAAACATGACTTTCTATAAAGAAAACATTTATGGACACAATAAAAATAATTTAAATATAGAGGGTGATTGTATTTACTTAGGTAGACACTTTCATCCAGTATTAATTTGTATTCATATTTGTATTCATTCTCTATTGTTACTGTAACTAATTACCACAAATTTAATGGCTTAAATCAACACAAATTTATTATCTTTCAGGCTACAGGATAGAAGTTCAACACTGGCATATCTGAGGTAAATCAAGGAGTCAGCAGGGCGTGTGCCTGTTTGTAGGCTCTAGAGGAGAATCCATTTCCTCACCTTTTCCAGCTTTTAAAGGCTGCCCACCGTGTTTAGCTTGTGGTCCCTTCCTCTATCTGCAAAGCCAGCAATGCTGCACCTCTTTGTGTTTCTCCTTAGCTCACATCTCTATCTGATTGACCCCCCTTCTGCCCCATTTCTTCACTTTAGGACACTTGCTATCACATTGTGCTTATCTTGTGACAATGAAAGATAATCTTCCTAGCTAACTAGCAAGTTTAATTCCTTCTTCAACTTTAATTCCCAATAACACAACCTATTCACAGGCTCCAAGGATTAGGCTGTAGACCTCTTTGGATGTAATTCTGCCTACCACAATAACTTATCCTTAAATTCAATTTAAACATTACTGATTCTAAATTGTTTTATCCAAGCAAAGTGGCAATCATCAGTACTTCTTCCTGGCGTCATTATTTTTTTCTCTCTCTTTTAATTTTATTTATGGTTGATCTATGGATAATCAAGTTGTGGCATATTCTGGGATAGGACATGGGCAGGTCAGTATAGAGTTAGTGAACAGCACTTAAATGATTCTCTATCATCTCCCTGTGGCCCTCTATATCACTTTGTTTTGAAAGTATTTTAATAGTGGCCCAGACACATAAATAAGTATCCTTTCACAGGAGCCTAACCTCAATGGAGAAGGAAGAGAGAAACTATAGATCAAGTTTC
>NW_007733409.1:61015-68448 GCF_000696425.1 Galeopterus variegatus | reverse complement strand
AAAAAAAAAAAAAAAAAAACCCAGATAAAATAATAAGAAATTTCTTAATAAATGGGTTAATATATTTAAGAAAACTTTTAAACTATGCTGGAATACAACTGTACATTGGGAAAAAAATGAAAATTATAGTAGGTTTTTGATTGGAAGAATTCAACTTCATAAATCTAATTATCCCCAAATAATTAATTACTTTAATACTTCATTCAAAAATCCAATAAAATATCAACAATATTTTTCTCCTGACACTTTCTTTGTGTGGGCAAGAACAAATAAAGAGTAGAATTTTATGTACAAAAATTCTAAAAAGGAGACATTAAGAGAGTCTAGCCTTACCAGACATTAAAACCTACCATAAAACCCCTATAATTCAAGCAGTGTAGTATTGGTCCATTTACACAAAGCTAGCAAAATAGAAAACAAAGTTCACAAGTGAGTTAAATAACTACCAAAAATGTATGAGATTTTACCTTATTCAAAAGCCAACATGCAATTCTGCTACATTTTCACTGATGCTGATAGAAGATGAGAGACTCTTGGGTAAGAGATGAAGCATAGTATATTTCTCACAGCAACAGTAATAGTCACAGTAGCATTATTTTTGTATGTTTCTCAAGTTCCCATTCCCACAAGGCAACAGACAGATGATACTTGTCTGAGATAGATGCACCTGGCAGAGGTAGAGAATTCCTAAGTTACTAATATTAGTGTAAATTTACTTTGACCTTTTTCCTTTCTAGTATTCACAATGTTTTTACAAGCAATTTGAATTTTTAAAATTCAGCTAATTTTATAGTTGCTTATAGATTTTGTTATTGGACACTGCATTCAATTTAAATAAATTTAGTATTAAACTACATTAATGAGTTTGCTAACTATGCATCTGACAAGGGACTAATATCTATAATGCACAAGGAACTCAAGCAATTATACAGTAAAAAAACAAATAACACAATTAAAAAATGGGCAAAGGAACTGAATAGACATATTTTTCTTTTCTTTTATTTTTTATTAACCGGTAAGGGGATTGCACCCCTCTGCACAGTGTGGTCTGCACCATGCTCTGCCAGTGAGCGCACTGGCCATCCCTATATAGGATCCAAACCTGTGGCTCCGGCGCTACCAGCACTGCACTCTCCCTCCTGAGTGAGCCATGGGGCCGGCCCTGAATAGACATTTTTCAAAGGAAGACATCCAAATGGCCAACATGTACATGAAAAAACGTTCAACATCACTAGTCATCAGGGAAATGCAAATTAAAAACACGTTGAGATATCATCTCACCCCAGTTAGATCAGCTATAATCAAAAAGACTGAAAACAACAAATGCTTGTGAGGATGTGGAGAGAAGGGAACATTTCTACACTGTTGGTGAGACTGTAAATTAGTACAACTAGTATAGAAAACAGCATGGAGATTTCTCAAACAACTACAGATAGCTCTTCCATACGATCTGGCGATCTCACTTCTGGGTATATACCCAAAGGAACAGAAATCATCATGTCAAAGGGATACCTGGACTCCTATTCTCATCGCAGCTCTGTTCACAATAGCCAAAATATGGAACCAACCTAAATGTCCATTGATGGATGATTGGATAAGGAAAATGTGGTATATATACACCATGGAATACTACTCTGCCATAGAAAAGAATGAAATTCTTCCATTTGCAACAACATGGATGAGCATGGACAAACCTATGTCTAGAGAAATAAGCGAAGCACAGAGGGATAAATACCATAAATGCACTCTCATAAGTGGGGGCTAAGAGATAAAGAAGGGAGGAAAGAAAGACCACAGTGGTACATTGGACTTGCAGAGGGAGAGAACATACCTAGGGATACAGAGTGTAATGAGGACAGGGGGATGGGGAGGGAGGTCAGGGATAATTGTGGGGTAATTGGGTGGGGGACATGTGGTATAATCACAATTTGTGGTTATGAGCATGCTGCCAGTATGGATCTGGCCATCACATCTTAGGCACGAGTGGCGACAATTTGCTTTGTACCCCATGACTATTCAAAACCAATTTAAAAAAGAAAGAAAGAAAACTAGTTAAAATGGAAAAAAAAGAAAGAGAGAGAAACCACACGCATATGTGATTTTAAGAAAATCTAACTTTACCTAATGAGAGGACATAGATGCAATAATATCCCATCTTCGATATGATTTTGATTTCTAAATTATATGCACCACTGTAAGTTATTACAGGTTACTGGAAAAATGGCTGATTCTACTCTGTGTTGAGAATGTTTATGGTGAGTCTGGCAACAAGGAGTATAACAAAAGAAAAGACTTCTAATGGAGCAATAGGAAAAGGGCACAGGAGTGACTTGAAAGATACCATTGCACAAAGGTGAGAATGTCATTCTGCTAAAGCATTTTTGTTTAAAATGAAATATTTGATATGCACTTAATATTAAAAAGAAAAGTATTTGAAACAGCACACACACAACACACACACACACATTTACACAAACACAACTTAGAAATAACTGTAGCTCATACTCACCAGAAATAAATTGTGTTGTTTTATTACTGTATTTTTTCAGAGAGAAAGAAAGAGGAAATAAAAATGAAAGAAGAAAGAAGAAAAAGTAAGAGAACAAAAGAAAGAAGAAAGGTGATGAAAGAAGTGGAAGAAACTTGAGGAAAAACCTAGTAAAGTAATTAATATCTTGTGGGGAGAAAGAGCTACCATTTAAATATTGCCTAAAAGATTTAGACTTTTAGGTCTAGACAGATCACAATTACATTCATAGGCTTTAATAGGCATGACTCCCCGGTACTAAAAAAAAAGAAAGAAAAAAAAAGACATGAAGAATAAGGTTAGATTGCATCTGTATTTATTGACCAAATCAAGAACGTTAGATCGGTAAGTTTGAGTGAGGTGATTTAAAATATATTCAAAGAAATACTGCTCACATGTCATCTTAAGTAAATTTCTAGCCAAGATGGTGGAGGCTGGGATTATAAATGGCATGAAAATTAAAGCCTGGCCAGAAACTGTAATCACTATCTAAGGCAAATAAAAAAAAAAGGATCAGAAGAAATAGGAAAGGAAAAAGAAGAAAGAACATATATTAAAACCTAAATTACCTTACAAAGATATGAAAAATCTTCAGTCTTCATAGCTAAATAAAAGTGAGTTTTAATTTCACATTTTCACTTGTCAGCAGTGTGCCTTGAACAATTTTCTTAACCACATTCAACTTCAGTTTTCTCTTATGAAAATGAAGATGATACCAACTTATGCATGGGATATAGTGAAGATAAAGGACAACTAAATGAAATACTCAGCACGTGGTAAGTCACTGAAGAAGTAAACATCAGAATAAAACAGTAAAGCATTTTACACTGAGTAGCACAAACAAAGTGGTATTCAGTTCTACTGAAAATAGAGATTCCTAGGAAATGTTCAAATTGCTTAGTGTTTTTGGAGAGTTTTAAAAATCCTTGAATAGTCTCTGTCTTATTAGTTTCTTACCACAGTTATACGAGGAAGACCAGAACAGCAATTTTTATTCTCATTTTTAAAAGTGAGTAGAGCTTAAGAAAATGACATGATATACCCAAGGGCACAGGGTGGTTAAGTGGAGCTCAGACTTGCTCTTTTGACTTCATTACTCTTCCTTTTTAAATGTCTAATAACTGTAAAGTAGACTTAGGCACTATCCAAATTGTCTTATGTTTGCTTCTTTTTTTATCCTAAATCAGTATACAAAGATAACATTCAAGTTATTCTTCCCATAAAACCCCATCCAGAAGCCTTCACTCTTCATTCTCCTCTTACCAGAAGGAGAAGACTTAGTGACTTGATTTAAAAGCTGCCTATTCTGCTTGGAATAGTAATTTTAGTATGCAATACACAGTTCTTAACAAGGAAAATAAAATTTCCATATTGAAATTGCAGTAACTTTAGTAAAAAACATATTAATTAATTATGTAATTAGCAATTACATATTTAATTTAAATTATTTAATTAATTATGTGGCTTAATCAATAGCTGGTTTTCTGTTGAGCCACTGAGTGCAACTAATTGAAACTACAAATATTAATACCCATGAATTAAATACCAAAATAAGCATAGTTCCATGAACTGTCACTCAATAAAAATGTGCAGTTCTTTTACCGTTTGGTTGGTGCCTTGTGAACCAGTCAAATTAAAAGGAAGAATGGATAATAAAGATAGCAGGCTTAGGCTAGTTAACCAAAATTGGGGCTTTTCTTTTTTTAAATTTTGCTTGCCTTCGTTTGGACTTGACTTTGCAACATGAACCTTCTTTCAACTTGCATTCAATTGGGGCCTTTTTAAGATCTCAAAATTCATTACTAAATTTAAAATAACATGCTTTCAATTTCTTACTTTTTATAGTACAAAACAATAATAATAAAAACTGGAATAAACACAGCAACTGGAAAAAAAAATTATAAGGAAGAACAAAAGACTTAATTGGATGATGTATTGCCAAAAATAACTTTCTCTCCTAAATAACAGGTAAAATAAAATGTTATCTCTAAGCACAAGAATCATTATTTTATTGGACAATTATGGATGGATTCAAACCAAGGGTTTAGTATGTTATTCAACAAAGCATTAATTTCTTCTTGAACTTCTTAATTTAAAGTATTTTATCAAGCTTAGGAAGAATTCTAAAAGAAAGCAAATTGACTTAAAAAAAAGAAAACACAACTACACAATCAAATAAAACAGATTTTTAAAATCTATCGTGTAATTTCGAGAGAGAAAATAGATAAAATCAAACAGTTGGCAATTTTTTGCAGCTGCATGTTAATTGCTAATATAAACTCAATTTCTCTTGGCAGTAATAGATATTGTTACCTTTCTCTTGTTAAAAAATAATTAAACTATATAAAATTTAAAATGCATAAAATAGATTTCCTAGAGAAAACTAAAAAATCTGAAAAACTTAGGAAAATACTGAGGAGTCTGTTAGAATTTAATATGAACTGTATGATAGTATAATATAATATAGTTACATTATTGAAGTAAAAATACATAAGATATAAATATTAGGTAGGTAGTTATAGTTAATAATTTTTTAAATGTCTGGAAAAAGTCAGAATTTTAGTAACATATCAAGTTGCAAAGAAAGCCGGGAAATACATAGCAACTAAATTTGATTATTAGACCTCATATATTTATTACTGAAGTAAAATACACGGAAATAATGGACATTGTAAAACAGAACTGCTCACATATATTTTACTTTGTGAGCTAATCTATTAAAGTCTGAAATATTTCCATATGCACTCTTAATTGCATACATATAAATATATAAACTCTCAAAAATATATAGTCACATGAACAAATATGTGTGTATATGTGTAATCACAGCATTTATTTTCACCAGCAACCAATGTCCACTTACTCATAATGTTAAGAATCACCATAGAATGTTCGCAGCACCATAGAAGTGTTAATATTCTTCGGTTAAGTATTACTTTGTATTTGCCAAAAGTGTAAGCACCAAAACATAAGGATAATTTATTCAAATTTACATGAATAGTTATAACAAATCACAGGATTCTAAAATCTTAAACCTATATTGCTTTCGTATTGAGACTAATTAAGTATGCAAAATGTAAAGTTAATTATAATTTAAGAAATATTTTTCATCAATGTTTATAATAATTAGAAATTCAGTGTTAAAATTATATTTAAAATAACTAATGACATACATTTAAAAATTAAATTTAATAACAGTTAGAAAGAACAGCTCATAGTGATGAAGACATTTTTTAAGTTTAAAGCATGCTACAATCTTGAGGTTCTTTGATTTTATAAATGAAAGTTGCTGTATTAGAGGTGATGTCACCAAGATGGCAGGTGCTGGGAGATGACAGAGAGATATCCATGGAGTTCCTGAAGCTGTGAGAGGAAGTGATGAGAGGGTGCAGGGATAACACCTATTGTTCTACACCAGGCTGGTATGGGGGTGGATGCTAGCCATTTTGCAGACAGAAGCTGGAAAAAAACATGGCACCCTTTGTATAAACACACTTGGAGTCTACAGAGGAGAGGAAAGCTTTGGAGTGCACCATAGCAGCCCACAGGTCATAAAGACCATTTGCAGGATTTCCCCAGGCCTGCATGGGAACAAGTGGCCACAATGGACTGGAGAAAAGAGCCATAGAGAGTCCGGTGAGTTATAGCAAGACATGCATACACAGCCTGCCCCACGGAAAGTGGTTGGAGTACAGGGAAAAGGCTCACCCACCAGAGAAATATTGAGCCAATGTGGGCACTATATTATGATTGATAAAGGGATTAATTCAACAAGAAGATATAACAAAACAAAGTATATATGCACCAACTCCATAGCACTGTGTTATATACAACAATTACTATCGGACCTAACAGGAGAGACCAACTCCAGCACAATAGTAGTTAGGTACTTTAACACCCCACTTTCAGCAAAGGACAGCTCATCCACACAGAAAACTAACCAAGAAACATCAGAATTATTCTCTACTGTAGGTGGACCTAACAGGAGAGACCAACTCCAGCACAATAGTAGTTAGGTACTTTAACACCCCACTTTCAGCGAAGGACAGCTCATCCACACAGAAAACTAACCAAGAAACATCAGAATTATTCTCTACTGTAGGCTGACTTGACCTAAAGAATATTTATAGAACATTTTATCCAACAGCTGTAGAATACACATTCTTCTCAGCAGCATATGGAACATGCTCTAGAACAGACCATATGTTAGAACAGAAAACAAGTCTCAACAAATTTTAAAAAATCAAAATCATATCCACTACCTTATCCAACCACAATGGGATAAAACTAGAAATCAACAACACAAACACTAGAAACAATATGAATACATGGAAATTAAATAATATGCTCCTAAAAAAATGAATGTGTCAAAGAAGAAATCAAGAAGGAAATCTTAACAATTCTGGACACAAACGAAAATGAAAATATAACATACCAGACCTATGGGATACAGCAAAAGCATTTCTAAGAGATAACTTTATAGTACTCAATGTTGCTAGAATAAAAAAATAAATAAAATAAAATAAAATAAAACTCCAAATAAACAATCTAAACATTACACCTCAAATAGCTGGAAAGACAAAAACAAACCAAATCTAAAATCAGTAGAAGGAGGAAATAACAGAGTTCAGAGCAGAAATAATAGGATTAGAGATTAAAAATCAATACAAAAGGTTCATGAAACAAACAGTTGGTTTTTCAAAAAGATAAACAAAATTGATAAACCTTTAGTCAGACTAATAAAGAAAAAAAGAGAGAAGACTCAAATAAATAAAACCAGAAATAAGAAAAGGGGACTTTTTAACTGATACTACGGATCATACAGACTACTACAAACAACTGTAGGCAAATAAATAGGAAAACCTAGCAAAAAATGAATCAATTCCTGGACACACAAAACTTACCA
>NW_007733409.1:59653-60905 GCF_000696425.1 Galeopterus variegatus | reverse complement strand
GGCCAGGTAGCTTCACTTGCAAATTCAACCAAACATTTAAGGAACTAATATCAATTCCTCTCAAATTGTTACAAAAAATTGAAGAGGAGGAAATAATTCCATACTTATTTTATGAGGCCAGCATTATTTTCATACCCAAACCAGTAAAAACAAAACAAAAAAAGAAAACTACAGACCAATGTCCCTAATGGACACAGAAGTGAAGATTCTCAACAAAATATTAGCAAACAGAATCCCGCAACCTATTAAATAGATCATATGCTATTTTCAAAGGGAACTCATCCCAGCAATACAAGGATGGTTTGTCATATGCAAATCTATAAACATGATACATCACATCAACAGAGTGAAGGAAAAAAAAATATGATCATTTCAGTAGATGCAGAAAAAGCATTTGGTAAAACCCAACACCCCTTCATGATAAAACATTTAGTTAGTCAGGTATAGAAGAAATGTACTTCAATCCAATAAGGCCAAAGGTGACAAATTCACAGCTAATATCATATTGAATGGGCAAAAATTGAAGCTTTTTCCTCTGAGGTCTGGAACAAGACAAGGATGTCCACTTTCCCTACTCTTAACACGATAATGGAAATTTTAGCCAGCCCAATAAGGCAAGAGAAAGCAATAAAGGACATTCATCTCAGAAAGGAGGAAGTCAAACTATTGCTATTTGCAGATGACATGATGTAATACATAGAAAACTCTAAAGACTACACCAAAAAAATTACCAGAATGAATAAATGAATTAGGTAAAGTGGCAGAATATATAATCAACACACAAAAATCTATAGCCTTACTATACACCAGCAACAAAATAACCAAAGAAGAAATCAAGAAAGCAATAACATTCACGATAGCTACCAAAAAAAAAAAACCCAAAACAAAAAAACTATGAAATACCTAGAAATAAATTTAACCAAGGAGGTGAAAGACCTGTAATATGAAAACTAAAAAAGATTGGCTAAACAATTAAATAGGGATACAAATAAATGGAAAGAAATTTCTTGTTCATGGGTTGAAAGAACTAACATCAGCAAAATGTTCATAGTACCCAAAGAAATCTACACATTCAATATAATCTATCAAAATATCAATGGCATTCTTTATAGAAAATTTTAAAAAGTTATCTTACAATTTATATGGAATCATAAAAGACCTTGTATAGAGAAGGCAATCTTGAACAAAATGAACAAAGTTGGAGGTATAACATTTCCTGACTTCAAATTATACTATAAAGCTGTAGTAACTC
>NW_007733409.1:58102-58814 GCF_000696425.1 Galeopterus variegatus | reverse complement strand
AACAAAGTTGGAGGTATAACATTTCCTGACTTCAAATTATACTATAAAGCTGTAGTAACTCGAACATCATTGTACTGGCATAAAAACAGACAAATTGACCAATGGAACAGAATAGAGAGTCCTGAAATAAACCCACACACTTGCAGCCATCTGGTTTTGGAAAAAGGTGCCAATAATATACAATGGGGAAAGGACTGCCTCTTCAAAAAATGGTGCTGGTAAAATTGAATATCCACATGCAGATAATTGAAACTTGACCCCTATCTCTCACCGTACACAAAAACAACTCAAAATGTATTAAAGATCTAAATTTAAGACTTCAAACTATGAAACTACTAAAGTAAAACATAGGGCAAACTACATGAAATGGGAGTGGTCAACACTTTTTTGAGCAAGACAACTAAAGCAAAGATACACAATGGCACTATATCAAAATAGAAAGATTCCACACAGCAAGGGACACTGTCAACAAAGTAAAGAGACAACATAAAGAAAGGGAGAAAATTTCTGCCAACCACGCATTAGGCAAGGGTCTAATATCTAGAATATATTAGGAACTTAAATGGATTGATAGCAAAAATAATCAAAGAACCTTTAAAAAATGGGCAAAGAACCTGAACAGACATTTCTCAAAAGACATACAAATGACCAACAGGCACAGGAAAAAATACTTAACATCACTAATCATCAGGGAAATGCAAATTAAAACCAC
>NW_007733409.1:55277-56572 GCF_000696425.1 Galeopterus variegatus | reverse complement strand
TTTTTTTTTTTCCTTTTTGTCTCTTTTTTTGTGTCTGGCAACGGATTGCAACCCTCAGTGTTGCGACCGCACCGGACCGGGACCGGCTACGGGATCGCAACCCTCGGTGTCGCTCCCGCACCTCGCTCAGCCAGTGAGCGGCCGGTCTGTATGTGGGATCTGAACCCTTGGCAGGAGCGCTGCTGCGCTTCCCAAGTGGCGCACTGTAGCAGTGCGCCACTGGGCCGGCCCTTTATGTCTATCTTTACACAAGTATTATACTCTTTTAATTAATGTCTCTTTGTAATATATTTTGAAATCAAAACGTGTGATGCCTCCAGCTTTGTTCTTCTTTCTCAAGATGGCTTTAGCTACCCCGCCACCTTGGACCCAGGCAGGGGGGGCCCCAGGCCCTGCCCCTGTGCCCTGAACTGGCATCATGCAGGTGAACCCACCAGTATCAGATAGTGGAATTGCGTGGCTCCACATGGCCCCCTCACCCTGCCACCTTGGACCTAGGCATGGCGGGAACTCCAGGCCACACCCCTGCACACTAAACCAGCACCACACAGGGAAGCCTGCTGGAAGTGGCCAGCAGTAGCACCAGCCAGTGGAACCGCACAGCTCCACATGGCCCCCTCACCATACCGCCTCGGACCCAGGCAGGGGGGGAGCTCTAGGCCCTGAACCAGCACCACGCAAGTGAGCCCACTGGTGGTGGACAGAAACAGCACCAGCCAGTGGAAATGCATGCCTGGATGCGGCCCTTCACCCCACCAGGAGGGAGCACCAACCTGTGGATCTGACCCACTGAGTTTGGCCCAGCATAACTCCATGGTGCCAGGGATTCATTCTACAACTACAGAGTCTCAAATGGGAACAAACGTTGTTTAACATAACCACCACCACACCTACTGTCAAGCAAAGAAAATTCACCCCCCACAGTATCAACCAGAGCCACTCCAAAGCCAACCTCAGTGTAATAGAAGAAGCAAACCCCTACCAAATGACCAAGCATCAGTGAAAAAAATTCTAGAAGTACAAACAATCAAGAAGAAATGACACCACTGAAAGGATACAGTAATGTTCCAAAGTCAGACTCCATGGAACAGGGAATCTTTGAAATGTCTGAAAAGAATTTCGAGCAATGATCTTAAGAAAACTTGAAGAAGTCCGAAAAAAAATTTCAAGCAATGATCTTAAGAAAACTTGAAGAAATAAATGAAGACTCAATTAGAAAACACAATGAAACAAGAAAAAAACATCCAGAATAAGAAGGAGGAAATCTACAAAGAGATTAATACCATAAAGAAGAG
>NW_007733409.1:51807-54208 GCF_000696425.1 Galeopterus variegatus | reverse complement strand
TATATAACTTATGTTTTATATAACTTATGTTGTTTGTTATAAGTAATCAGCTATCATCTTTACCTTTAAGAATATCTTTTTATTACTGATTTCCAGCAATATTGTTGTTGTAGGCAATGGCGTAATTTTCTTTATGTTTATTTTCCTTGGCATTTATTATAGTTCTTAAATTTTTGGCTTATTGGATTTTATCAAATTTGTTAAATTTTGTTCCATAGATAATTTTAATAAATTTTGATATCCTACTGGCTATCTCTCTCTTCAAGGACTGCAACTACACATAGATTGGGCTGGTTGAAATTTTCTCATAATTGTCCTTCTCCATAATTAGTTTTTCCCAGTCTTTTTTCTTCTGTATTACATTTTGGATAGTTTCTATTACTATGTCTTCAAGTTCACTAAGCTTTTCTCTTGCAATGTCTTATCAGCCATTGTCAGGGCGTTGAGGCCACACACTTCCTCCCAGGGCAGAGAACTAGCCACAATCCCACCCACATACACATATGTAATCTGTTGAAAACATTTGCCTGGACAAGAGAGATAAAGATGGCACCTGACAAAAGCCACTGGGGAGTGGCCAAGGAAAGACATAGTTTAAAATTATTGGATAAAAGATATTTCCATGCTTGTGCTCACCGCATGATTGCAATAGCAAAGCATTAGAGCAAGATGCATGCTCACATGACCTTTAAGATGGTAGGTTGAAGTTAGGAAATCCCCTTGCCATATGCTTATAAAAGCAGGTGCTTGTGTGAAAATGAATAGAACTGTTTGAAGGAAACCCTGCCACATCTGAGTGTCTCTCTGTGGGGCTAAATAGGTGGGCAGCATACTCACCTTCTTCCCAGGCTCTCCTGGCCACTAGGGTGGCAGGAGTAATCCTACCGGTTCCCTCTCTTGCTTATCCTGTGGCGGGGGATAAAAGGGGCTACTGGGAGGTTCGGAGCCTGCCACCCCTGAGCCCCAGCAAGCCATTAATATAATCAACTATATTTTTCATTTTAAATGTAGTAATATCCATTTTTAGAATTTTAATTTGGATTTCTTTTTATATTTTTTATGCCTCTACTTAACATTATCAATTTTTTTCTTTAAGTTCCTATACATATAGAGTACCGTTATAATTACTCTTATATTATTCTTATCCAATAACTTTAAGTTAATTCTTGGTAAGTTTCAAAGTATTGCTTCTTTTTTTTACTATGCATGTATGTATGTATGTTTCTTTTTAAGCAGGTTAATATTTTGATTAGATGACCGGCATCGTGAATTTTACCTTGCCAGGTCTTGCAAAGCTATGATTATTGTTCTTTCTAATCCTTTTGGGTTATTCTTTTTTAATTATATGGAAATTGGTTTACACATTTTTTGATCATTAAGTGACTCTATACTTCAGGGGGACTTCTGATTGTACTTGAAATTTCTCTGTGTGGTTACCTTCTCCAATATTTTTCCCTATTTATCACTAGCCACTTAGTATTCATTGGATCTGCAACTGTGTTTAAGTTATAGCTGGATACTGCGTTCATGTATTTTATCATAAAAACTTTTTAGGCAGTAAGCTGAGGCAGTTATATGATTTACTTCATTCATTTCCTGTTACTCAGGGATTACTGTGTTTTGTTACCTCACAGATACACAAGACTGAAACCCGCCATTAAGACAAAAATGCAAATGAGAGAGAGAAGGAAGCTAAATCCTACAACCTCAAAAATTCAGTTAACAAATAAAATAAACTTTAAATCGAAACAATAAAAAAAGACAAAGAAGGCCACTATGTAATGATAAAGGGACCTATCAACTAGAAGACATAACAATCATAAATACATATACACCCAACAGTGGAGCACCAGATACATAAAGCAAAGATTCTTAGACCTAAAGAAAGAGACAGGTCCTAATATGATAATAGTGGGGGATCTGAACACCCATCTTTCAACACTGGACAGATCTTCCAGGAAACAAATCAACAAAAACACAGGATTTAAACTACCCCTTAGACCACTGGATCTGGCAGATATCTACAGAACATTTCAACCCAACAACTACAGGACATACATTCTTCTCATCAGCACCTGAAACATTCTCCAGGATAGACCACATATTAGGTCACAAATCAAGTCTCAGAAAGTTAAAAAAGATCAAAATCTTTCCAAGTATCGTTTCAGCCACAATGGATTAAAACTGGAAGTCAATAACAAGTGAAACTCTGGAAAGTATACAAATGCATGGAAACTAAACAACGGGCTCCTGAATGACCTATTGTTCCAAGAAGAAATTAAACAGGGTATCAAAAAATTTCTTGAAACTAACAAAAATAAAGATACATCATACCCAAATCTGTGGGATATGCAGTACTAAGAGGAAAGTTAATTGCAATAAACACTTGCATCAAAAGAAC
>NW_007733409.1:47897-51388 GCF_000696425.1 Galeopterus variegatus | reverse complement strand
ATTGTTCCAAGAAGAAATTAAACAGGGTATCAAAAAATTTCTTGAAACTAACAAAAATAAAGGTACATCATACCCAAATCTGTGGGATATGCAGTACTAAGAGGAAAGTTAATTGCAATAAACACTTGCATCAAAAGAATAGAAAGCCTTCACATAACCTAATGTTATACCTCAAAGAACTAGAAAAACAACAACATTCCAATCCTAAAAGTAGTAGAGAAATAATTAAGATCAGAGTAGAACTAAATGAAATAGAGACCCCAAAAATGATTCCAAAAATAATCAATGAAACAAAAGTTGATTTTCTGACAAGATAAATAATACAGACAAACCATTAGGTAAGCTAATAATAAAAAGAAGAGAGAAGACTGAAATAACAAAAATCAGAAATGAAAAGGGAGACATTACAACCAATACCACTGAAATATGAAAAATTCATTAGAGACTATTATAAACTGTATGCCAACAAATATGAAAACCTGGAGGAAATGGCTAAATTTCTGGTCACGTACAGACTACCAAGACTGAACCAAAAAGAAATACAAAACCTGAACAGAGCAATAAAGCAATGAGATTGAAGCAGTAATCAGCAATCTTCCAACAAAGAAAAGCTCAAAACCAGATGGCACTACTGCTGAATTCCACCAAACCTTTAAAGAGGAATTAATACCAATTCTCTTTAAACTATTCCAAAAAAATGAAACAAAAGCCATTATCCCAACTCATTCTATGAGACCAGTATTACAGTACTACCAAAACCAGAAAAGGATACAACAAAAAAAGAAAATTACAGGCCAATATCCTAGATGAATGTAGACTCAAAAGTCCTCAGCAAAACATTAGAAATTAGGGGCCGGCCCGGTGGCACACTGGAGAGTGCGCGCTTGGGAGCACGGCAGCACTCCCGCCGAGGGTTTGGATCCCATGTGGAGACTGGTTCCCGCTCACTGGCTGAGCGCGGTGCGGGCGCGACACCGAGGGTTGCGATTCCGTTGCCGGTCCCTGGTATGGGGCGCAACACTGAGGGTTGCGATCCTGTTACCGGTCAGTAAAAAAGACAAAAAGGAAAAAAAAATGAAAATAAAAAAATAAAAAATAGAAATTAGAATGTAGCAGCATATCAAAAAAAAAAAATTATACACCATGATCAAGTGGAATTCATTCCAGGAATACGAGGATGGTTCAACATACAAATGTTGATAAATGTGATACAACACAACAAGAACACCAAGGACAAAAGTCATATGATTATCTCAATAAATGCAGAAAAAGCATTTGACAAAATTTAACATCATATTTAAGACTCTCAGCAAATTTAGGTATAGAAGGAAAGTTTCTCAACACAATAAAAAACATCTATGACAAGCCCACATCAGTGTCATCCTGAATGGGGAAAAACAAGGTTTTTCCCTTAAGAACACGAAAAAGTCAAGGATGCCTTCACTCACCATTCCTATTTAACATAGCACTGGAAGTACTAGCCAGAGATGTCAGGCAAGAGAAAGAAATAAAGGGCATCCAATTTAGAAATGATGAAGTCAAACTCTCCCTATTTGCAGATGACATGATCTTATGTAGAGAAAAACCTAATGACTCTATCAAAATACTCTTAGAGCCGATTAACAATTTTAGTAAAATTGCAGGATTCAAAATCAACTCCCCCAAATCAGTAGAATTTTTACACTCTGATAACAAACTAGCAGAAAAATAAATTAACAAAGCAAGCCCATTTAAAATAGTCACCAAAAAAATTAAAATACCTAGGAAATAATTTAACCAAGGAAGTGAAAGATCTCTACAACAAAAACTGCAAATCTCTACTGAAAAGAAATTAAAGATGCCACAAAAAGGTGGAAAGTAATGCAATACTCTTGGATTGAAAGAATTAACACTGTGAAAATGTCCATACTACCAAAAGCAATCAACAGATTCAATGCAATCCCAATCAAAATACCAATGAGATTCTTCACAGAAATAGAAAAAATAATGCTAACATTCATATAGAAAAAAAGACCCCAAATAGCCAAAGCAATCCTAAGTTAAAATAAATAAATAAATAAATAAATAAATAATAAAATAAAATAAAATAAATGAAGCCAGAGGCATAGCACTGCCTGACCTCAAATTGTATTACAAAGCAATAGTAACCAAAACAGCATGGTACTGGCATAAAAACCGACACTTGGACCAATGGAACAGAACAGAGAACCCAAAAGCGAACCCAGAAGCCTACAGCTAACTGATCTTTGACAAAGGCACCAAGAACATACACTGTTGAAAAGACTGCCTCTTAATTGAATGGTGCTGGAAAAATTTGACATCTATATGCATAAAAATGAAACTGAACCTGTACCTCTCATTATATACCAAAATCAACTCAAAATGGATTAAAGACTTAAATATAAAACCTGAATCTACAAATTTCTGAAATAAAACTTAGGGGAAAGACTTCAGGAAGTAGGACTGGGCAAAGACTTTTTGAATAAGATCCCAAAAGCACTATGACAAAAGAAAAAATAAACAGATGGGATTATATCAAACTAAAAAGCTTCTGTACAGCAATGGAAACATCAACAGGGTGAAAAAAAAAAAAAACCTATCGTATGGGAGAAAATATTTGCAAACTATACATCTGACAAGGGATTAATATCCAGAATATACAAAGAATTCAAACAACTACAAATAAAAAAAATAATCCAATTAAAAAATGGGCAAGGAAGATGAATATACCCTTCTCAAAGGAAGATATACAAATGGCTAACAGGTACATGAAAAAATGCTCAACATCACTAATCATCAAGGAAATACAAATCAAAACCATATTGAGATATTATCTCACATCAGTTAGGCCATTATTAATAAGAGTGTGAATAACAAATGCTGGCAAGGATGTATGGAAAGGGAAACTCTTCTACGATGTTGGTGGGAATGCAAATTATCACGGCCATTACAGAAAACAGTGTGGAGGTTTTTCAAACAGCTACAGACAGAACTACCATATGATTCAGCAATCTCATTACTGGGTATATATCCAAAGAAATGGAAATCAATATGTCAAAAGGATACCTGTACTCCCGTGTTCATCACAGGTCTATTTATAATAGCCAAAACATGGAACCAACCTAAATGTCCATCCACGGACAACTGGATAAGGAAAGTGTGGTATATGTACATAATGGAATACTATTCAGCCACAAGAAAGAATGAAATTCTGCCATTTGCAGCAACATGGATGAGCCTAGAGAAGATTACGTTAAGTTAAATATGCCAGACACAGAAAGAGAAATACTGTATTTCCTCACTCATAACTAGGTGCTGAGAGAGAGAGAGAGAGACAGAGAGAGACAGAGAGAGAGGAAGGAAGGAAGGAAGGAAGGAAGGAAAAGAAAGAAAGAATGGAAAAGAAAGAAAGGACCTCAATAATACATTTAATTTTCAAAAGGGGAGCATAGACTTAAAGGTACTAGAAGTGGGAAGAGGGAGGAAGAGGG
>NW_007733409.1:46052-47500 GCF_000696425.1 Galeopterus variegatus | reverse complement strand
GAAGGAAGGAAGGAAGGAAGGAAGGAAGGAAGGAAGGAAGGAAGGAAGGAAAAGAAAGGAAAAGAAAGAAAGGACCTCAATAATACATTAAATTTTCAAAAGGGGAGCATAGACTTAAAGGTACTAGAAGTGGGAAGAGGGAGGAAGAGGGGTTGGGAGGTGACTTTTGGGTAAGGGGCATAAAGAATAATTATCATTTTTAATCATGAATATGCTAATATAAAATTAAATGAAAACCATATATAAACAATTGTTTTTTAAATCTTAGGATTAGATGGAAGAAACTATTTTATAAATTTTAAGTATGAACACTTTTCATAGAAATATAAATAAACCTATATTTAAACATCAAACTGATGATTATTACCATAAGACTAAAATATTGATAAGAAATGACATATTAAGTGGCAAATCCTAAACCATAAGAATGATTTTTTTGAAGAGGTATTTTTGTAAACCTTTCAAATATTGAAGAATAGAAGTTTTCTCTGAGTTTTTTTCATGTTGTCAACTAGATCATGTTTCCATGGAATGCTACTGTCAAGGAAAAAGGGGAAAAAAAACTAAATGATTAAGAGTATCAGTGGTTTTACCTTCTAAAACAGAAAATAGTCTTATTAGAAAAGGTATACATTTACAATGTCCCCCTCCACCTATGAAAATAGGATGGTTGAGAATGATTTGCATGTTATGGAGAATCTCTCAATACTGAGTGATACTACCTATTTCAGACTGAGGATCCTAACATGGAAATATCTGCTCATGCCGAGATTGGCACATTTTAGCATCTCTTTAGAATATTGATGAGAAGAACACATCTGCTGAGAGACTAAATATATTTTTATGGATAGTATCAATGGTTTTTCATTAGTTTCACCTTCAATGTTGACACAAGACGTGAATCCATAAAATTCCAAGTGACCAATGGTTGTCTCAATATTCTAGACTAGCTTTTAACACTCTCAATTAGCTGCCTAAGCATTCCTTTTTTCTGATGCTGATGCAAAAGGAAACTGGGTAGTAGTCTCCCAACAGAGCTCTGCATGCTGCTTGAAATAATAACATCCATCTAAGTAAGAGGGGTTTTGAAAGGATAAAAAGCAATAATGTGCATGGTTTAGGTAACATACTACCTGAAGGATAATGAAAGCTGAATAAATGGCAATTTCCGCTATTATTTTTGTTGTCATTTTTATTGATGTTTCTCTAAACTTAGTGATAAGAAAAGAATCCTGGAGAACAGTGTTACTCTAACTCCTGGAAACTTGTCACATGTGAAACTAGGCTATGATCAACCACGCCAGAATTAAATATCATCTAACGAATGAAAAGTGTGAACTCTAGTGAGTGCCGTGTGGATCCGGATTCCTAGATGATCAATATGAAGGAAATGGATCTGTGAAGACAGAACTTTACCAATTGCTTTCACATTTTCAAAAAAAAAAAAA
>NW_007733409.1:7503-45250 GCF_000696425.1 Galeopterus variegatus | reverse complement strand
AAAAAAAAAAAAAGATGTTAATATATTTTATGAAAAGCAAACTTTCTGTACCTAAAGATTTAAAAATATAGCAAGTTGATGGCCTAAAATATTTTGGCATACCTTAGTATATATTCAATTATGAATGTAGTTACTGAAATATCAATCTATTCCACCAATTTTTAGCTGAACATTTGGCAAGAAACCATGTGAAGATACATTATAGCTAGATATCCCATTTTTGCCTGAAACATTCTTGATTTAATCTTGTCATCTTGGTATTCCGTATGAATTAGTATTGTTCTGAATTATTTGTTGCTTTAAATCAAACTATTATTATTTAAAATACATTAAAATGAGCCATAATATTCTCCGTAGAACTCCAGCGGTACTTAAGACTACTGCTTTGGTCTCATCTAGTAGTGTGTGAAATGCATGTGAAGAGCACGTTCATTGCAATTTATGATTAAATCTTAAAGAGTAATGATAGTGATCAATTATATCTCTTTTCCAGATGTTTCTAGTCAAAATGTAAGCAACACCTCCTTTTTTTAGGATACTTTCTGAATAAATAAAGTGTGCTTAGACACAAGAGCCAGGACAACTCATTTCTTTTGGCCTACAATGGTAGAGGAGAAAGTATTCCATCCTGCTGCCTCTGCAGCCAGTTGTCAGGTGGCCCATGTGGTGGCTTTTGAGATGTAAAACACCTGCAGGAAGTAGTTAGGAACAGAAGTAAAAGTGGCAAACCGTAAGTGTCTGTGAAACATGTACATGAAATATACACTGAGCAGTCCTGCTGTAGACTAGAAAGTAGTCTGAATGTACTTGCTACAAAGATTTTAAAATTTATTTTGTTATGTAACATTACAGCAATGTATTGTTCTGAAATTATTTTCTATTGCAAACGCAACATCAAAAAGGTAATTGTGCATACGAATTAAATATAGTTACTAACTGGATTTTAGTTCCTAAACAAATTGATAACAAATGTGAACTGGCCTAATCCTTGACATTTCTCATCTACACGGAGGTCTGTAGTGATGTTATTGATTACATAAGATCAGAAGACACAAATCTGCTGGCAAATCATCAATATCTATTTCAAAACTTAGTTGACATTTCACACAACTCAATGTAGATAATGATTTAACACCTTCAGTTATAATGAGGCTTATTTTAGCTTATCGCTACATGAAGTATAGATTTCTTATTTAGATCAAATAACTGTTCTTCAATTAATTTCACTCATTTCAAGTTTTCTTATGATCGTGATTAAAACTGCAAGATTAGCTGTTAATATGTTGCCTCCATTAGCAACTGAACTTTGCAATTATTGAGTAGATGCCAAAATCAATTGGTTTGATCAGATGGTTCAAACCGAAAATCAGTAATTTAACTCCAAATATGCTTTATCGATTTTATCCATGTCATTATTCATTATTGATTATTTATTCTTGTGTATGTCCTTATGAATATAGATTAACAATTCAACATTGAAGATAAAATAATTTGCCTAATGTTGATGACATAAGTACAAATATTGGGTGAATATAAGTACTGTGAAAAATAATATTCTTACAATATTATGAATCTATAAAGCATAAATGTCATTGGAATTCATAATTCCATCCAAACAAATAGCAGAATTTTACCAGTAGACACAGAAGATTGGTTTCAAAATTTATATACACTGACATTCAGAATAATTGTACTCCACTATTTTGCGATAAAGCTATCTAATGCAAATTATATTTAGGCATGCTTTCTCTTTGCAGACCACCATCAACTGAATGTAACAAAGTTTTGAACATTTAACTACTTTTAAATCAACTGTAATAACTTAAAAGAATATTGTCACATTTTGTGCAGAATTAGTTGAAAATCTTTAATCAAATTTTTCTACATATGGAATAAAAATAATGTTCTACTTTTGAAGTTCCAATGATATAATTATTGAAAATGATGCTTGAAATACAAAGACATTGAGAAAAATCTTTCAAAATCAATGGAGAAACCAAAAAAAATTAAACAATAAGATCTTGCATAATGTTATGCTTTAATTTTGAAGTTACATAATCAAGCTTTGCATTATTTAAAATTTTAGAGTGTTTTTTGTGGCACTTTTATAGAGCTATTTTTAATTAGATAAGTTTATATTCTTTATTGGAATGGAATTTTGCTAGGTTAATGGCAAAAATGGTCCTCATTTTTTATTTCTCTGTACAACCATGCACTTTGCATGTAACTTAGCAGCTTCTTCTAGCTAGCGGTAGAGTCTGACCTTATGGCTTACCTGAGGGAATTGGTCACAGCAAAGGTGCTGTCTTGCCAATAGGAGCTTAGGCCTCGGAAGGCTTGGCATACTTCTGCTATCTCTTTTAGAAACCTTCCACACCATAACAGTAAGCTGATGAGAGGATAAGAGACCACATGTAGCAGAGCTAAATTGCCCCTGCAGAGGACATCCAATCCCAGCCACATGATTGAACGAGCAAGCATTGCCATCACTAGTTAAGCCCAGACAAGATGAGCAGAATAACCAAGCCACCTGAAAGGCTTGTGATCAGTAATAAACTAGTTTTAATCCAGTAAGTGAGTGTTGGGGTTGTTTGTAACACACCGGTNTTTAATTAGATAAGTTTATATTCTTTATTGGAATGGAATTTTGCTAGGTTAATGGCAAAAATGGTCCTCATTTTTTATTTCTCTGTACAACCATGCACTTTGCATGTAACTTAGCAGCTTCTTCTAGCTAGCGGTAGAGTCTGACCTTATGGCTTACCTGAGGGAATTGGTCACAGCAAAGGTGCTGTCTTGCCAATAGGAGCTTAGGCCTCGGAAGGCTTGGCATACTTCTGCTATCTCTTTTAGAAACCTTCCACACCATAACAGTAAGCTGATGAGAGGATAAGAGACCACATGTAGCAGAGCTAAATTGCCCCTGCAGAGGACATCCAATCCCAGCCACATGATTGAACGAGCAAGCATTGCCATCACTAGTTAAGCCCAGACAAGATGAGCAGAATAACCAAGCCACCTGAAAGGCTTGTGATCAGTAATAAACTAGTTTTAATCCAGTAAGTGAGTGTTGGGGTTGTTTGTAACACACCGGTAACTAATGCAGGCATTAACATGAAAAAGTTCACAAATTTGTGGCATCTAATTTCAGTGAAGCATTCAAATATTCATAAAGACAACTGTTTGAATTGTGATTTGTATAAATATATCCTAATGAATGGAAGAAAAATGAAAGTGCCTATAAAAACAGTGGAATGAAATATTTATTTGAAGATTTCAAGTAAAAAAAAAAAGAATAGAGACTTTCATTTATCAGAATGTCCTTTGAGTTTTCTATGTAGCTCAGCATCATAAGAGAGTATTCCTCAGTTTAAAATACTGGAACCAAGAGAGGTTGAAAGAGTTATTCATCTCAAATTCTGTAACCTAAAAATGGAACTTTGAAAATTACAGGCAGTTTTATGAAAAATTAAATATAGTAACAACTGGGAAAGATCATTGTTCAGAAACATAAGTGACAGTATTAAAGATATATAGTTAAGAATTAAGTGAAATATGTGAATATCTGAATCAAGATATAATAATTTTGCTTTTGTTATTAAATGTTAGTCAATATAAAGAAAGTTGTTTATAAAAATGTTGTAATGTACCTGGGTATATATTTTTATATATAATTTTTACATTACGAAAATAATTTTGCCTTTTAAAATAGTTATTAGAGCTATTTTATAAATCCAACAATATAACAAAATTTATTTCAATCAATAAACAGACATTTAAAATTTATATAATTTTAAGTATTTTCAACTTTTGCTCTCAAAAATGTTCCAATTTGAATGACAAATTACATGATTACCTTAATTATTGAAGTCTACTTAAACTAGTCTAAATACAATGATTATTAATAAAATCACAATCTTCTTTTTAATACAGATATTTTAATTGTCCAAATTTAAAACATAAGATGATACATTGTCTATTTATCACCTCATTTGTTTTAATGACTGCTTTTTACCATTGTTTATTAATGTGTTTAAGTTTATCTTAGTCCAAAAAAGAGCAGGTAGCTAAGAAAATAATGAAAAGCCTCTACAAGAATGAAAGATGGCACAGGGAACTGGAAAGAAGAATCTCAAGATGTGATTATAGGGAAAGAAATTCTAGATTTAAAATAAGCTATATGTATGAGCCAGCACAGTAAGAAAACTAAATATTGCTAAAATCTATAAGCTGTAAGAGAATATAGAATAGAAATGGAACATGTGGGTCACCTGAACTCTAAATTTTATTGTCATGATTTCCATCAGTAATAACGATTTTTATAATTTTGAGATAATCTTTTTTTCTTAATTATAGCAATTACAGTGAAGAAGGCAACATGTTATGGTGTGGAGATAAAGTGAGGAATAGCTACATGAAACCACTGGGAACCAGAGAAATCAGGGCATGTTATTTGGTGCATGCTTGTACAAGTGGTCCATTCTGTCCAACCTTTCACAATTCTAATAGTTTGAGCAATGTGTAGTTGTGATGCTATGAGCCTATAGTCCATTGTTTTCCTACCTTCTAACTAGAGTACGATGGTCCAGAAAATAAATTAGAAAAATTGTAAGAAATAATAAAATACTCTTTTCTTTCACATGTACTGCACACTCACACCATACATGTAAATTCTCTGAGGATCTTTCTTTGCTTACACTACTAATTGCAATAACTTGAAGGGTATTCCCAGCTTTTATCTACATCAGTCCATCTGTCCATTTAACCAACCATCCATCCATCTATCCATCCATCTGCATTCATCCGTTCACTTACCCATCCACCCACCCATCTCTTCATCCACCTAGCTTTCTATCACTCTTGACTACATATTAGGTGCTTCAAAAATGGCAGTTAAATAAATGATAGTGTTAATTAAATTGGGGTTGGAAGTCATCTTTGATACCTTGATCTTTGACACCTTCCTCCTCAATCTTTACATGGAATTTAAATCCTATTTTGTTCATAAATATCTCCTTGATCCATCTATCTCTCCCGATGTCAATATACTAAGCTTATCTTTACTCATCAGAGACTTAGATGACCATTACAAGACCACCTTATAGCCTTGTTTTCTTTAGCCTGTCTCCCCTGCAGTCCATGCTTCACAATACAATGAGAATAATGCTTCCAAAACTCAAGTTTGGCAGTGTCATCCTACTGCTAAGAATTCTTCAGAATTTTCCCTTTGAACTTCATACAAATTACAAACTCCTTAATTCTCTTTAAGATCTGGAGTTCTGAAACCTGTCTTCCACGCAACTTCATTTCTCTATCAAATTTAACTCTCAGCTACCATTCTGTTTTATTTCTTCATGTACCTCTTTTCATTTTGCTACCAGCATTTGAACAGTTTCTTTTTGTTTGTATCTTTATTTTGCCCCTTTTTACTAGTATATTAAGCTAATTTGCTTCATTCAGGTTCCAATTAATTTTCTCTTAATCTTGAAAGCCTGCCTTTCTAAATTTACATTCCTGGAATATACCCAACTTGGCAAGGAAATATCCTTTCTATATGTGCCAAATTGAGATTGCTAACATTTTATTTATGTTTATATATCTATATTCATGAGTGATGTTAGTCTGTAACTTGCTGATATGTAATGCCCTTGTCAGATATTAATATAAAGGTTATTCAGGCATCCTAAAATTATTTGGAAAGTATTTCCAGTTATTTTTAATTATATTTTCTGAAATACTGCAAGATTGGTTTTAATCCTTTCCTAAATCTTTGCTGAAAATCCCTAATAAAACTTCTGGGCATATATTTTGTTGAAAAAAAATTTAATATCATGCTTAATTTTAGATATATATTCAGATTTTGTTTTCAATCTTCATATGATGCATGTTTCTAAATAGTAACCATTTCAACTAAATTTTCAGATTTATAACACAGAAGTATTCAAATTTGATCTTATCATTATTTTAGTACCTATAAAGTTTTCAGTGGTACACCCATTTTAATTCCTTCAATTATTCATTTGTTTATTTACTTTCTTCTTGATCAGTTTCACCAGGATCAAGTCAATTTTATTTTTTTTATTTTCATTTACTAACTTTTGGTTTATGTAGTTCTCTCTCTCTTACTTGTTTTATTTTTAATAAATCCTCCATATGTCGTTATTTTCTCCCTTTTTTATTTTTCATTTAATTGCTCTACATTTGCAACATTGGATTTAAAACTTAAATTCTTCTCTTGTTAAACTTTACAGTATCACATTAATTTTAATAGATTACATTTTTATCATCATTTAGGTCATTTTTTTCTAATTTCCATTCGAATTTCTCTTTGATATATGGATTATTTGACATTTGGATTATTGAAAGTATACTTAGAAGTACTTTTGTCAGACTACTTTCTAAGGTCTGTCTTTAACTTATTAATTTTCTTTTCCTCTGAGATTACTTTGCTATTAAACTCATTCACTGAGTTCTTACATCAACAAATTTTATTTTCTATCATATAATTTTCACTTGTTTTTTTTTTATTATTTCTCCCTCTTTGCCTAAACTCTCAATTCTATACTTTACTTATTTAAATATTTTAGGCAGATTTATTTTAAAAATCATGTTTGATATTACCATTATTGCAACTTCTGAGGGACTTTTTTCCTTATGTGTTTGTTATTTATTTTTGTTTGTTTGTTTGTTTTGGTGTTTTGATTATATGTCTTGTTTACACTGTGAAAGTTTTCAGAATCAAATTGAAGTCATTTGTGTTAAAACCCCTGACAAAGAGAGCCAGGGAAGGCCATGAAGGGTTCTCATGCACTTATGCCTGATTATAAGAACTATTGCGAGGGACTCTGCAAAGCCACAACCTTGCACAGAGGCCATCTCAATCTTAACAAAAAAATACTCCTGCAAAGTCATCTGCCCAGCAACTGCCTATCCAAACTTCGGCTGGCATCACTCTTGTTATTGATCCTTATAGCCAAGTATAATTATCCCCACACAGTGATGTGATCCTCCATTATCTTTCCTTTGAAACCTGTTGTCTTTCTTTACTTCCCTAAATAGACTCATTGTTTACTATGGCATGTGAATTCCCATTGCAATGCTTTATTTCCATTTAGATTCATTATTCTTTCAGAGAGCCTCTCTCTGTTTGTTATTTAGGTTGACAACACTTTTGTCCAATTAATTTTCCTTGAGTGCAGCATGTATAACAAAAGATGTAGAGACGATTTGGCTCACTATATATTACTATTTTTCTCCAGATTTTATTACATTTCTAGGACAGGTTATGATAGAAGAAGAAGCAAACCCAAATTATCTATTTCAAAGAAGTAGAGATAATTTAAAGCTGTTTCAACTCATGCCACGTCTGATTTATTTCAGGTTTACACTCACCTCTATTGTGTAGTTCCTTGTGTTCCAAACCTGGAGTCTGGAGGGTTTTCCAGGACCTCTCTACTGGGCAAGTTATGAACTTAAAACTTTTGTCTCACCAGCTTTATGAAGGTAACAAAAGATTTGCTCAGCTTCTCAATGTCTTAGCCACATTTTTGAAACAGCTTTCTGGGCTTTTGTTATTACTTTTTCTAGGACATTGGTCCTGCAATTTCTCACTGCCTTGTTCCAGTAACACTTTTTAAAAGTATGATTTGTTCAATTTTCTAGTTATTCTCATTGCAAGATTGATAAGAACCACTTAGTCTGTCATTGCTGAAATTAGAATTGAAAATATTTTACTTCAGGATTTCTAATCATATTCTCTAAATGCCTTATAATGGTGTTGCTATTGTCTTGTTCTCTCAGCCAGAAATACCTTTCATTAATTAATTTACATATTAGCAAGGACTACCTGCGATGCCTCATTCAGCACACCTCCTCTTATCCCAAGTTGATATTACTAACAATCAATTTTAATCTGTCTGTAACATATTTCTAATTCTTTGAAAGAAAATAACACTTTACTTATTATGTTTACTAGTAGATTTTTTTCTTGGTAGACTCTATCACTTGGTGAAAGTGTTCTTTTTCATATTTTTAATTCTATAACACTTTCCTCAAATATTCAACATGTTTCTCATCAATTGAGTTAAGGTTTAACTATAGCCCATTATTATATTTTTAATCACATGCTTATTTAAGAATTACAAAATGTTAAGCCTTGAAGTTAATACACACTAAATTACTAATTTGCCTTTCTCTACACTGCTAAAGAATAGTTGTAGGAAATCCCATGTTTAATTATAAATTTGCAGGAGAAGCTTTTTGATATTTTGTTGCATATCAAGCCAGTTTTAGCTGTTTCTGAATGAAAATATGAATATTAACTTTTCCAGACACTCAAGGCATATAATTTTCTCAAACTAATTAAAGGATTTTTAAGGTCCATGATTTTCTAATCTCAGTTTTGCAGGCATTTAAAGTGTGATTGTGGGCCAGCCCCGTGGCTCACTCAGGAGAGTGCGGTGACCTATGGCCACCTATATGGGGATGACCGGTGAGCTCACTGGCTGAGCGTGGTGCAGACCACACCGTGCCGAGGGTTGTTATCCCCTTACTGGTCAAAAACAAACAAACAAACAAAAAAATAAAGTGTGATTGTTTTTCGGTTTACCAGAATGGGTCCTTCATTCTTTGTGGGTGCAAGATCTTTGTTTCAAACAACTTTGTTTATGGACATAACAGAGTTACCCACTTCTAACTATATGCAAGTTTGTGCATGTCCCTGCATATTTGAATATGTATTTGTTTATTTTGGGAACAGTGTGATCATAACTTGAGAGTAGTGGTAGGAAGCCATGCCATTTTTCTTTTTGCCATTGTAAAAATTCTATCCACTTGTAAGTTTAGAGAATCTTTTGAAATTTATCACAGACTGACTTATTTAGTCTTATTTGCGATTAAGTTATTTTAATCATTTTGTGGAATTTTATTTTTGTTAATAAAACCCAAGAGAGAATCATTTTTTGTAGACACACACACACACACACACACACACACACACACACACGGCCCACAAATAAAGAAAAAAAGCTTTAAAAATGTTGAAGTATTTTACAATGCCTGTCTTTGAATGCTACTGTAGTGCAGTCACTTTGTAGTAAAAAGGTTGTTAACATTTGCAGTACAAACTCTGGCAAGCAGCAAGGTACATTTTTTAATTTTACTATTTTATGAAATATTTTTTTCTTTCGAATGCTTGATTGCATAGTTTATTTTGACTTCTTTAATGGAAAAGAAATAAGTTGCAAAGCAGGTACTTTTTAAAATGTGTGTTATTTAGAACAGTTTATCCTGATACTTTACTGCTAGCTATTCTCTTTGATTATACTTAAAATGGCATAATAATGCCAATGAGACTACACATGCTTTGTCTGTTACAGCATTAATTGTACCATGTTTTCATTAAGTACTTAGCTATTATAGGAATGTTTATAAATTATAAACCATTAAAAATAGCATCCATTTAAATCAGTTTACTTTTACAATCTCTTCTATGAATGTCAAGGTAACTCTAACTAGATCACTGTACAACAGATGCATACATTTGTAAATTATCTATTAATATAGAAGTTAAAGATGAAAGAGGGTAAAAGAAGTCACAAAATAAAGACATATATTGACAGGTGGATCCATCCAATCCAAACATAAATTGGGACTATTGTCTTCATTAATGTAGTAGATTGGATTATATCCCCCCAAAGCTCCCTGAAGCTTGAATTGTGTCCCCCAAGTTTTAGTATTAGAAACTTAGCCCTCATTGTGACTGTTAAGAGGGTGGGAAATCCTATTGTGGTAATTGAAAGGTGGAGCCTTGAAGAGGTGATTGGATTGTAGGACCATGCAGAAGTGAAAGGATTAAAAATGGTGGTCAAGGGCGTGGTTCTGAGGGCTTTAAAAGAAGAGGAAAGTCTGTCGCTCTTGCTCACTCTGCTCTCTCTCTGCTGTTTCTTCTTCCAGCATCTTGCAAATGTGAGACCCCTGGGTCACTCTCACCACCACCAAATGGACTTTGGACTTCCCAGCGTCAGAAACTATAAGCAATAAATTTCATTTTCTTTATAAATCACCCAGTTTTGAGTATTTTGTTATAGGCAACAGAAATGGACTAAATCCATTAACATTTACCCTACCTTACAGAACCCACAACAGTCTCCTTATATAATTCAGGATAATTTCTTGATGTTGGGTTAAAACTGGAATGGTTTAAATGGCAAAAAAAATCTCTTATCTCCAGTGGCCATGATTCTCAATGACATAAATCTCAGTGTCTAGTGAGACAAATTATATTTTTTAATTTTTTCATGCTTTACATAATTAACCACTGCTTTTGTATTTGCAAAGAATTCTACTGAAACTTCTTAAGGATTACAAAAAGAAAAAATACTGTGTTAAATCAGTTATTTCTGGAAAAAGATACATGAGTATTGAAGCACTTACTGAACTTTACGATAGGTTTTATGAGTACTAAAACGTTTAAGCATTTCCTGAAGACCAGTAAATAAATTTTTCAGCCTAAATTTTCAACTTAATCCAGAATTTAAAGTGTCATACACACAAAAGCAAGAATAAGTATTATTTAAAATATTTGCAATCCTTCATAGTGCTCTGCAGAGTTACTTTACAATTTCCAAGGATCTTCTCTGTTCCAGTCCACTGAGGAAAAAGTACAGAACCCATCAAAATGCTCTATAGTGATTCTCTAAACTGTGTACAAAGTAGGGATTTAAAAAGTTACTGATAATTAGAAGAAAAATATTCAATCTAGATTCAGAATTTTCCTATTTAACATTGCCAATGATCTTAACTATCAATATCTTAATTTCTGAAGGTTATCTCTAAACAAATAAAGGTTTATTCCACAAATTTAACAGTTAAGATTGTTCCAAAATAGTTAAAAAAAAAATTTTAAAAAAAGGTAAAATATACTGGGCAAGGGGAAACAGAACTTAAAGCTAAAATAACAAATTTTTGGCATCACATTTTATTCTCTAAAGAAAAACATTAGAATAGTTTTAACTAATTTTGAATTTCACATTTTAAAACTTCTTTCATTTAATCATGTATCTTTATTTTATTTCTACTTACCTAAAATAATGGACAAATCAATAAAATGATAGATCTTTGAAAATACTTTGGAAATGTTTGGGAGAAAATACACAGTTTTAAAACTTCTTTCATTTAATCATGTATCTTTATTTTATTTCTACTTACCTAAAATAATGGATAAATCAATAAAATGATAGATCTTTGAAAATACTTTGGAAATGTTTGGGAGAAAATACACAGTCGTCAATGATCAATGGAAGAACACAGTAGTAAATCAAAGGAGTCTCCAACTGAAAAAGAAGGAAAAGAAAAAAAAAGCCTGTGTAGTTTTCTTAATTTTGTAATTCCTCTCATAGATCCTATAACATATATTTGCAGCATTTAATATTTTCTCTTTTTATTATACACTCATTCTGTACAAAGAACTCTAAAATAAATAACATAGAAGTGAAAAATCAGAGCTACTCCTCTGATTTAAAATGTATATTTTAAAAGATGACTACTTTTATTGTGATCCATATGTTAAAAACTTGGATGGAAACACCATAATGTGAGCCTGAAATATTCCCATTAACAACTTACCTAAATCATTGTGGCTTTAAAAGATTCCACCCTTCCTGCCCACTGCACATGTCTTCCCTTTTTATGCTTTTTAAAACAGCTTTATTGAGATAAACTTCCCATATCATACAATTCACCCTCTTAAAGTGTGCAATTCAACAGTTTTTACTGTATTCCCAGACCCTTTCATGTTTTTATATCTTCCTTCTCCTGCTCTTTTATTAGACTTTCCCTGACCTACTTCTCAACTAAAAGGTGTTTTTATTAGAAAGCTAATGATATGAAATGACCTCACACTGAGACTGGTAAATTGCCACAAAGAACCAGCCCTAACTGATCTGTATTGTAGTACACTGGGGTGGCTGTTATCACTTCACTTTATTAAAACCCATATAGTCTAAGGAATAGGAGTAATAAAAAGATGTCTTGAGGATAATAAGAAAATATCATTGGATATGTTTGCCTCCAATAGACTTGGCATCCAAATCAAAAGTACTAAAGGGAAATAGGTGTCCCTTTATGTATCAGTAGTGGTAATTCTCATGAAATTGAAATTCATAAATGCCTGCCTTGAATTTACCTACCATAGTAATTTATGAATCAGATAGTACTAAAGTTACAGTGGTTAAGGGTGTCCCTTTATGTATCAGTAGTGGTAATTCTCATGAAATTGAAATTCATAAATGCCTGCCCTGAATTTACCTACCATAGTAATTTATGAATCAGATAGTACTAAAGTTACAGTGGTTAAAGTTTTTATGCGTCCCTGATTGCCACATGGAAGTGTATATAGAGGGCATAAATTAGGTTTCTTATTAATGAAACCCCATGTCCTTGGTCTGAGAAACAAATCAAAAGAAATCTCTGTTTTATGTGAACTAACTCATAATTTATAGGTTCTTGATATTTAAACACTAACAATAAATGGTGCTGACTTTCTTCAACATATTAAAATTTGCAAATACTAAAAGCCTTTTAAGAGTTTGATAGCCTAAAAATTCACTTTACTATGTGTTCCATTGTTTCCAGAACTAATCTGCAAGTGTTAAATAAATTATGTCATCTTAATCTGTATTGCACATCAGATATACACTTTATAATGAAGAAACCCAAGAGGTATATATTTCTGAGATTGGAAGCTACATGCCTTATGTTTTCCCATGTAATCATCTAGAATTGAATCTTTATTACAGAGTTTCCCTACTTTCAATAGGATATTTCTATTGTTTGCAGAATAATAGAGAGTTAATTTGTTGGGAAGATTAAAATTAACAAATATATTAATGATACATTTGATTCTTCTCTGTCACAGAGGGTCTCCAACAATAGACTGTGTCATTTAGAAATTTACATCAACTTAATTTGTGAGATAAGTTTTGTATGGTATGGAAAACAAAGATATGTGAGCAATCTGATTAGAAATCTAAATGTTCCCTTTCAAAGAGAAAAAACAACTCATTAAACTGTATATTACAAATGTATAGAAGTAAGACTTTAGGGAAAGATAAATCAACTATTAGATTAACGGTATTAGAATACACTTCAACAGCACATTAAATAATATGTCTACCAAACAAATGAAGAACATTCATAGATTACATCTCTGCTGGCTCTTAATTTTTGAATTAAATAGTAGACCTAACTTAAAGTATCAGAACCTATCAGTACTCAGTCTGAATCTTCAGGCCTCTAGCTCTTCTTTGAAATTGGGCTCAGAAATCTGGAACAGTAGGACAAATTAGTCCTCATTTGTTGATATACTGCAGATAATAAATATGGAAGGAACAAAAAAGACTATGGGATAGTCACCAAACTATTTATTCATTTATTTATTTTATTTTTTTTAATGATTTGGATTTTTGAAGCCATAAAACTCAGGTTAAAAGGAGGAGAAGGGGAACAAACTTGACAAACCAGGCTTCTTGTGGCATTTAAAAGAGTCTCCTTTTTTATAAAGGGAAGAGGGAAACTATTTAAGGGGAAAAATGATTCAGTTAATATTAGCATTAAGGAGGAATAACAACAAAATCTAAAAGCATTTCACACAAGCAACACTAAACCTGAATTACCTATGCTGCATATTTTTACACACACATACCCACATACATGCAGAGTTCCCTAAGAGAAGAGAGAATCTGAACATATTCTGCATATTTCTAAAGACATGAACTACCTCAGGATAAAAGAGCAAACCATGTACCACTATAGCATAATGTACTTGCTGGCACCCTGCTCTCTGCAGCTTGGTATAACCTGAAGATACCATTGCTCTGATGTACCACTAAAGAGTGTTGGTGCTGATGATGTTTTTCTAAACATATGGAATTGTCCCAAGCTAGCGAGTTGCTTAATGCCATATGGATCCATATGTTAGAGATCAGGAAATTATTTAGAAGAGTGCAAAACTATAGTTCCTTTTTTATGTTACCAGCCAGAGCATTGTACATCATCTTCTCAAGGATATGCATTCTCCAGACAGTATAGCTCAGACCTTAGCTTTTTTTTTTTTATTTAATAAAGATGAACAATTGTCCCAAGCTAGCGAGTTGCTTAATGCCATATGGATCCATATGTTAGAGATCAGGAAAATTATTTAGAAGAGTGCAAAACTATAGTTCCTTTTTTATGTTACCAGCCAGAGCATTGTAAATCATCTTCTCAAGGATATGCATTCTCCAGACAGTATAGCTCAGACCTTAGCTTTTTTTTTTTTATTTAATAAAGATGAATTATGGATCCATATGTTAGAGATCAGGAAATTATTTAGAAGAGTGCAAAACTATAGTTCCTTTTTTATGTTACCAGCCAGAGCATTGTAAATCATCTTCTCAAGGATATGCATTCTCCAGACAGTATAGCTCAGACCTTAGCTTTTTTTTTTTTATTTAATAAAGATGAACTTGAAATAACTCAATATTGTATTTCAGTGAAGTGTCTCCTGGACTGTAAATTAATACAGCCATTATGGAAAACAGTACAGCAGTTTCTCAAACAAGTACAGATAGAACTACCACATAATCCAGCAACCCCACTTCTGAACCAGACTAAATGTCCATCAGTAGACAACGGGATGAGGAAAATGTGGTATATAAACACAATGGAATGCTACTCAGACATAAAAAAAAGGATGATATTCTGCCATTTGCAGCAACATGGATGAGCTTGGAGGAAATTTTGTTAAGTGAAGTAAGCCAGACACAGAAAGAGAAATATTGAATGTTCTCACTCATAAGTGAGAGCTAAGAAACAAACAAAGAAGGAAAGACTATAATAAAACATTGAACTTTCAGAAGGAAATAACTTATATAGTTACCAGAGAAGAGAAAAGGGGAGTGGAAGAGAGATAGGAAGTAATCGGATAAGGGACACAAAAAATAACTATGATTTATAATGATGAATACGCTAATAATATTTATTTGATCATCACATATTGTACACAAATACTGATAGTCAACTTTATAACCCATAAATATGTATAAATAAAAAAGTGTCCCCTGGATCACTTATGACATTGTCATCTTGGAGGCTTAGATATATGAGTATTCCTGGGCCCCATCCCAGACCCACAGAAGCAAATCTCTTAAGTTTCTGACTAAATAATTGGAACTCCAGAACTCTTCATAGTTAAGGTTACTAGATGGCTCTCAGGGCTTACTAAACTTGAGAGCCAGTGGTGCAGGGCAAAGGGCCGATGGTTACCTGCAGAAAAATGCTTGAACAGAGCTTGGTTAAATTATTGCTCAATACTAAGCTGTATGCATGGGCCCTACTCAAAAGAAAAAAAAAAAAAGACCTATCCTACTATAAAAGAGATTGTGGTTTACTATGAAAGGAAATAACCGCCAGGCCCTTTCCTTCTTCTTCATGTATTATGGTGTTGATTGTAGAATAAAGTGAAGGAATGGAGGGCTATGGTCATTCATTTGGAAAACATGTTTCCTACCCAATTTCATACAAGGCAATCTTAATTTTTTCCTCTTGGTTATTTTTATTTTAGCTTGGGGCTTCTAGGCTGAAGGGAAAAGAGAACTGCAGATTGCTGCAATTTATTAAATACACACACACACACATACATTTACACATACAGAAGAAATGTAGGAGACTCTAGTTAGCCACACAACCACGCCTCATGAAACTAGAACAATGCTTCTATTCTTTCTAGATACAGCAGCACCTCTCATTTGTACCAGCAGCTCCAGTAACCCAACAGCAGCTGCTGGGGTTCAATTTTCTTTAAGTTTCCCTGTAATTAAGAAGTGACTGACAAGCAGAGGACAAAATCTTTTTCTTATTCTAGAGATTCAAGAATCAAATTTCAGTTTCATCCTCTAGATCTGCTTTGTATGCTACTGTTTCTGTTTCTACTTCTACCCCTCATTTTACAGGCTTCTTATACTATATTTCATTCCCTAATCTTTTTAAACTAAGATGTATTGGGTCAATTCATCTTTCGTCAATATAGGAATCAATTAACAGAAAGATAGCTCTGTCAGACCACCCCAGAGTGGAGGCCTTTCTTTTGTCCGATATGTGCATGTTTTCTTTGTTTGGGGGCAGTCTGAGGTAGCTAGAGACAGCAACAACCTCACCAGAGAAATCACTACCAGAAACAACAACAACAACAACAACAACAACAACAAAAGAAACCAAAACGATAAAGAAGGTTATTTGGCTACTTTCTTTGGGAGAATGGGTTATGCACATACAAAGCTACTAGTTTAGGTTTAAGTATGAAAGAGGAGAGAGAGAGATTGAGAGAGAGAGACAGATTTTTCTTTTCCTTGTTAAAGCTGATGCTTCCCACCCAGGCAATCCATTCTATAAAAAAAAGTCCTTTAAAACAGTGTTGAGATATAGGTCATTTGCTAGCTAGCCAGCAGTTGTGAGTTAATATTATTTAGCCTTCTATGTTGGGTACTTTGAGTTGTAAAAGCCAAGTTTTTTAGCCTTCCCTTCCATTTAGAAGAGTGACTCAGGGTGATATCACATCAACCTCTTTGGAAACTCAGCAACTACATCACAGATTGACAGTTTTCTTTCATTAAATAGGTTGCTTCTGTCAAACGGTAACTATTGTCACAAGAAGAAATGTTCATGAAGTTAGTATTTATTGTCTGACCCTAACATTTCCTACTTGGTCTCTGGTTGTCTTTTACAACGAGAATATCTCTGAGTAAAAGCTACAGAGAAAAGAATAGTGATTTTAACAAAAGCCTGCAAAGAAAAGCCTTACATCTTAAATTCTATAAAACTGAGTTGTGATTCTAATAACACACTGCTCAATTCTTCTGAAAAATACGTTGGGGAGCAGACTGTTATTGACATGGTCACATGATGGTATTTAGCTCAGTAATATTAGTTGACTTTTACTCAGGGTCGATGACACTTTATCTGTTTATTAAATGTCCTACCCTGAAAGAATGTGGTTGGGGTTATTAACTGTATGAGGAATAAACAGTGAATATATTTTTCTTGTAGAAGTTATTGGGAGAAAGCCTCTACTTCTTCTTACAGAAAAGGAAACAACTTTTCTATTCTACTTTTGAAAACGTTTGTTTGCTTGCTGTCTCCATCTATGAACAAGGGCTTAACCTTGATTACTGTGATATATTTAATTCTAATCAGCATGCCTATCACAAGATAGATTCACCATAGTTATTCATAGAATTAATGGGTTAATAAATGAATGGATGAATTAGTGAATCAGACAGGATTTAAAAAGATTTTTCTCTCTAGTAAAAGAGCTTAGCACATGGTTTCTCAAACTCAAATGGGCATATAAATCACCCAGGTGTCTTGGTAAAATGTGTGATCTGATTGGTAGTCCTATAGTAGGACCCGATATTCTTAATTTCTGACATAAATCATGCCAATAATTTTGATCTGTGGAACTCATTTTGAGAAGTAAAGTTGAAAGTATTGTTGCAAGCAGAAAATTCCCTAGTTCTGAAGTTTTTTTTAATATGATGAACACTTTTTGACATTTAAAATGAACGCCAAAGGCCAGTACATGATATTTGTAATTTTTATATTTGTTAATTAAAAATATAATATAGACATCTCCTTTACATTCAATTAAACTTTTAAATGTATCTGCATCTTTTTTCAAAGCAGCAAAATAATACACACATGCATGAAGTATAATAGTTATTATATCTACAGAGAATATATTTAGCATTTTTAGTTCTTCTTGAACAGGTGTCCAAAGTATGGTCTGAGGTACAGTGGAGGTCCAGAGACAAAGCAAATCCATGAGGTTGAAGTTATTTTTAGGATAAAACTAGAATGCTTCTACCACCAGATTTTATTTAAACCGAGATGTTGTTTTCCATTTTTATTTCATTGACATCTGTATGGATGGCAAAAGCTATAGCCCCATAGTATAAATCAAGGCAGTGGCACCAGCTGTACTAGAGGTAGTCATCATATTTTTGACTCACAGTAAAAACAATGCCATTTCTTTATATGGACTAAAGAAGGTCCATAATGAAGCAATTCCAATTATACTTTGTTAAATCTTGACTTTGAATACATGTCTTATATTCTACATGATGAAAGAGGAAGGATGCATACAGCACTTCTGCATAATGAAATGCAATGCTTATCTCAAGGAAAAGCACCTGTGCGGTCATCTGAGCTGTGAGCAAAACCAGTCACTCTTTTCATAGAACACAACTTAACTTGAGAGAATGACAAACTGTGATTTTTCTGATTTAGGCATGTGGCAGACATTTTTGCGAAAAAGCATGAAGTGAGTCTGTCATGTCCAAGTAAACAACTGACAGTATTTGTTGCTAATGATAGAATTTGAACTTTCAAAGAAAATCGGATTTTGGAAAAATTGTATCTGCCACTGTGAATTTGACAGCTTTCTTATACCTAATATTTTTCTGATGACAAGAATGGTGATATTTAAAAATGTGATCTTTGCTATTGTATAATGAAATCTGTCAGCATTTAGATAATATGAATGGCACACAAAACTAATTGTTTCCAGATGACCAATGCATTATTTTAGAAAATCATACATGGCAAAAGATACATTCACAAGGAAGACAGACCAGTGGATTTTATCATACTAAAGTACAAAAAGTTCATTGGTATGGTTTTAGATTTTGCATTGCAACTAATATTTTTTAAAAGTATCATTTGTCAAGAGATTGGGTATAATATCGAAAATATATAGTCTGCAGTCTCAACATACTCTGTCAGTGCACTTTTCACTTTGATGATTCATGTCTTTATGTAATTCATAAAAACAAATTATTAACTCAAATATTGCTTCTCTGTTGTTTTCTACATTTCTTTCTTTGAAGTATATAAACACAGAGATATATTTCTACTAATATATATATAATTTATACTATTTTATAATATATATTTATATAATTATATATAATTATTAAATGTCTAGTGGTTAGTTCACTGTTCATACAATTGTGCTTAGTTTACATTTTACTGTAGATATATTTGCAAGTGTATGAGTGGGTGTTTATGTGTGCATGTTGGTTTTATGTTTATAAAAATCACAGGCATATGGATAGATTTTGTAAAAATTGTAAAATACACACAAAATGTAATGAAAAATGAGCAGTTTATAAGAATTTTTTAATGCTATGTCAGTATTCCCACTAATTGGGATTTTAATTTGCTCATTGATCTAGCTATCCTATGCTTTTAATATCAAAGCTCTTCAATTAATTGTTGTTATTGTTATTAAATTTACAGACACAAGTGCAAAATATGCATTGATTCTCATAGAATTCTCAAAGATCTTGATATTCTTTTATTTTTTTCTCAGAATTACCATGGACCAGGTATTTTACAGTAAAAATAAAATGTAGGTATGTAATGTGTCAGTGATAATGTCTGAAAAAATAAATAGCTTTTGAGTTAATTAACCTCTCTGAATGTGTCTTGACATTGAGTATACTTTAGTTTTAACTTTTTGAAGACTATTATCACCTCAGTAATTATATATCAGTTAACAGAAAGCCCAAGGATCTGAATTTCTGAATTGTTCAACCAAATGGATTGCAGATTTGTATAATCTACCTTGTGATACAAAAGTCTATGATGGATCTACTGATGCAAGCAGGGAGCAAGGTAAATAAATCATTAAATCTTTGTTTTACTCTAGAGCAGGGGTCAGCAATTTTTTTTTTTTTTAAAGTTAAATAGTGAATATTTTTGGCTTTGTGAGTTTTAGTCTCTGTTGCAATTCCTCAACTTTGTTGCAGTGAAACGAGCCAAAGACAGTGAGTAAATAAATGTGTGAAACTGTGTTACCACAAAACTGTATTCACAAAAACAGTAAGTATGCTAGACTTGGCCCAGGGGGTTATAGTTTCACAAGCCCAACTCCAGAGAAATGATAAAGCATGTCATTATGTCTTTGGCACAAATAAATGTTTAGGTATTTGGTTTAATGCTAATAATTGCTATTTTTAGCATTCATACTGATTTAGAAGAGGAGTTGAATGCACACTGTGCACCAGGCACTGATCCAGTGCACACAGTATGGGAATCAGTGATCTCAATGTCAAGTCAAAGTTATCAATACATCCTTCACCAAGAATACCAAATTTGATGGGGGCAGCACACAGACATACGCTGTGTGCATGGTAGGGGACTCTAGAAAGGAAAATCATGAAGCCATAAGTGACAAGGTGGCACAAACTTAGATTTGAAGGATGAATACATTTTACGTATTTTGAAATAGGATTTAAAAACCATACAAGTAAGAGAATATTTGTTTTTGTCTATGTATGACTATTTTGAAGTGGCAAATTTCATGCTTGTGAGAGGTATCAAGTTTTTTAGTGTACCTGACTTTTTGCATTACCATTATAATTTTTTTTTATCTGTATTGTTTATATTTCCCTTATAATGTCAACTCCATGAGAGTAGCCAATTGATCTCGTTTATTGTTGGATCCTTGGTTAGTCACTCTGTGAAGGGTTTGAATCTCTGGTAATGGGTGTAGGATCCTATGCATACTCCTCTTCTCTGCTGGAGTTCTCAAGCGACTGAGAAAAGAAAGATGAACAGGAGGATGGGGCTTCTACGAGACTCTGTCTTTGTTCATAGGTAACAATGGTCATAATAAATAACATTGGGTAGGGCGTCGTGAGGATTTAATGAAAGGAAACTAATAAAACAAAGCAGTGCCTATTCTGTTCTACTCAATGGAAGTTAGCTATTATTACTAATAAGTTGAAATTATGTTTTTAAATAAAAACTAATCAGATTAATGTGGGGTTTCTCACATGATGTTTTAATTACTTTATTTTATATACATGACAATGTTTAGAATTTTTTAAAAAACAACAATGTGTTTAGGCTCTTGCTGTGTTACAGTGAAACTTAATTTTACCTGATTACAATTATAAAGGAATTCTGAATTCATTCTTCTTCAATACAAAATGTTGGCTTGTCTTCCTTAAATGAATTTGTTTACTGTGACACTGTAATAGCTTTAAATCCCACTTAAACAGTTTTAAATTACTATTATCTTATATACAATAATACTTAAAATGAGAGAGTAAAACATAAATGCGAGACTATACTTGTTTAATAGGAAATTCAAGTCCACTTGTTTAGGATTATAAGGGAATGTTAGATTTACTCATACAGTATATATGTTTGTGGTGGCAACAAGATAGCTTTAAATTTTCTGTTTAATTGTTAAGTGAGAAACAGAAAGAATCCTCGGTGTCTTCTGCTACAAAACTCTTGTGCTGTACAGCTTCCTTTTGACCCACTTGACTGACCTCCCTTCCTTCCCCCCTGCTACATGCTGTCACAGATGGGCCAGTGTGGACTTCATTAACTGGATCCCTTATTCAAAGGCAACCACAACAGAAGCTGATCAGAGGAAAGGATGAGAGTGAGATTGAAGCATTTATTCCTCTGCCGGGTGTCACTGGATGATTTCAAACCCTTGATGTAAACTCATAGGTTCTGGGAGGCAGTGCTATCTACACAACTCTCTCTCTTACTCCAAGCCCAGTTAAATGTTCCTGGAATTTCCTTCTTCAGCCTTGGGAGAGGTAACTGTTTCCATTTTTATTATCCTCAAGATACTGCCCCATGTTATGCGTTTTTTCTACATCCTACTACAACTTTGTAAATAATCCACTTGTAAATGCTTCTCAAATTATCCTCATTTGAATGACACATCTGTTTTTCTTTTTCCTCAGGAAACCGATATACTTTATGTACAAATAGGTGAAAAATGGTTTGGAGAATAGGAAATATTTGTCTTTTACCTAGAAGCTTACAGGTCTAAAACTGATATACTTCAGTTGTAATTAAGGATGCTTTATCAAGATCCTCTTAATTGCCTTTATTAGCAACTCTGAAAAAAAAAAAAAGAGCAGTGATTCTATATTTACTATGCACACACAAAGAAATCACTGAAAGGTAGTGATTAAATGAGGGGGCTCTGATCTCAAGATGCCTGTTTCAATTCCAAACATCACCACTTCCAACATACATAAGATTGAACAAGAAGCCTCAGTTTTCTTCTTCATAAAATGGGTAATATAAGAGTACCTACTATGTCCATCAGGGTTCTGAGAAACAGAACTAAAAATATACATATACACACACATCAGGATATTGATAAATATACACATATATATCACATATATACACACACACATATATATATACATCCTGGTACATAAACACCCTGATACATATAGGTATGTGTATATATATGTATATATATATACAGATAGGTAGATAGATAGATAGATAGATAAAAGGAAATTTATCATTGGCATTACATTATGTGATTATAGTGGCCACAAAGTCCCACAATATGCCCTCCGCAAGCTGGACTACCAGGAAAGCCGGAGGTGTGATTCAGTCTGAGTCAAATGGTGCCAGAACCAGAAACACCACAGGCAGGAGAAGATGGATATCCCAGTTCAAGATGAAAGAGAAAAATTGCCCTACTTTCCCCTTTTTTGTTCTATTTGGCCCTCAACAAATCGAATGATGCCCACCCACATAGGTGAGGGTGGATCTTCTTTACTCAGTCTGCTGTTTCAAATGCTAGTCTTTTCTGAAAACACCCTCACAGACACATTCAGAGATAATGTGTTATCAGCTATCTGGGTGTCCCTTACCCCAGTTAAGCTGACACTATAATTAAATATCACACTTAAGTCATAGAGATGTTACGGAGATGAAATAACTTCTAAGGGACTTAAGAATTCCTTTTTGAAATATGTTTACATTAAAAATAATATTTTTCTCTGAAAAAAACAATTGCATTGATTGACTTGAGCTAAGAAAAAAAGAAAGGGAATAGAAATAAGAAAATAGAAATAACCTTTATAATATCAAGGCCTATAATTGTCTAAAGTCAATCCTCCCTTTTAATTAATATGTATCTGTACATCTATATATAGTTACATAAATATATAAATACAGATATGGATTGATGGTTTATTAAAACCATAACTCAAAAAAAAAAAATAGAAAGACTAACAGCATGAATTGCCTTATTCACATGATTGTATCATCTGAACCATATGGTGCTCATTGGAATTGCACTTACGGTGAAAGAAAAATCTCCTGCTCTTAAGTATGCTTTATAGTCCTTGCTCCCTTCTGTATATTTATTGACAATTTTTCTAATCTTTACATGGATTCTGGATGAGGTTTAAATGACTCCATCTGTATCTCTGTTTGAAATTATGGCAGAGCAAATACAATGTATACAAAAATTATGTGCAAAAACTGAAGAAACAGTAATTCTGTAAGTGAACTTGTATATTGGATTTTCTCAGAATCCCCCTTCAGTCCTGTTTTTAATTCCCTGCAGCAACAAATCTCAGTTGCCCTTTGAGGAGTTCCTCAGAGTGAAGATGAGAATTATGTGTAAGCTGTAGGCATTCAAATGGAAAATGTAAGAGAGAATTCAGCAACCTCTTGTGTTTCATCACATTACTTCCAACAGTCATTAATTAGCACCTCTGGTCACATCGAAGGTAGACAAACGTAATAGATTATGCCTTAATACTTCTCATGTGCAGCAGGAGGAGGGTGTTTTATTACCCAGTGCAATCAAGCGTTGTTGTATTTGATATAATTTTTAGGTGTCCATTTTGTACTTTCCTTTTTTTTTTGCACTTAACTTGAAGTAGGGTGATACTATTTTAAGAGATTGGGTCATCATCACAGAAGATGGGCATATTAACAAATTGTTGAGAGTTATTGATGATTACTTACATTTTCAAAACTGAACATGTGGGTGTATCACAGTGTCCTTATTGATGGTTTTTGTTGTTGCTCTGTTCTTGCCTTATTCTGCTCATTGAAGCAGCTGACTTATTTAATTATATGAAGCAGCTGTTGAGCAAGGGCAGCAGCTGTTTTTCATGATGTTTACTTACATTGCCATAATGTAATTTGAGAGGCCATTATGATTTCATCTGTGGGGCTGATTCCGTATATTCTTTGTAGATTTTGTAGGCAATGAAGTTCTGTCTTCATCAGAGCTTGAAGTGACAAAATAAACCAAATCAAATCATGATATACTCCACTGACTTTATGTTTTATGAGTTATGAACAGAAGTATGTAATTTCTTCTCCATTTGCTTAGTAATAATTTATCTGAGAAAGTATGAGGATTATAAAACATGTGGCATGATATTACATTTAAGCATTTATATTTAGACAGAATGTTTGGGTGCTTCTGACTTTTCCAGATTTTTCCCTCTCTTTCTCTCTCATTTGGCACATCTCTTTGTGACAGGTTGTCTCCACTTTCAAATTTGAATGAAACACATTGACTTATTTACAGGAGAGATTACTGATGAGTCCATTGATTGTTCTGGAAGTGCAAGCAAGTTAGGTCCCTTTGGAATAAACCTGAACCAATGAGAAACAGGGTCTGGGAGGGAGCTGGGCAAAATAATGCCCCTCCTTGCTGACGTGATGCCTCCTTGTTCACTCTGATGAAGAAGATGCCAGATGTAACCTGTACTATGGAGATCCCCAGGGAGCAAGAATCTCATGGAAGCTTCTGGCCAACAACCAGGGAAGAACTGAAATGTTCGATCTAACTACCTTTGAGCCACTGGATCCTGCTGACAACCAGATGAGTGATCCAGGAAGCTGATCTTTCCTCAGCAGAGCCTTGAGATGATGGCAAACCCCTGTTTAAACCCATGAAAGACCCTGAAGCAAGAATCAAACTAAGGCACACTTTGGTTCCTGACCTACAGAAAATATGAGATAATAAATATTATTATTTTAAGCTGCTTTGTGTTGGGATAAATTGTTACACAACATTTACCAATTATACCATTAGCCTAGCTCTAGTATTCCCTTCTATTCCTGACCTACAGAAAATATGAGATAATAAATATTATTATTTTAAGCTGCTTTGTGTTGGGGTAAATTGTTACACAACATTTACCAATTATACCATTAGCCTAGCTCTAGTATTCCCTTCTGGAGACTGCATTTGGTAGCCACCCATTATCTAAGGAAGCCACTTTGTCAACCAAAAATCTCCTAAAACTATGTAGTTTTCTAAGTGTAGCTCTTCCTTGACCCCTAGAACTATGCAGCTTTACAAGAAAATAGCTCATCTTCTGGAACCCTACCTATGGTGCTAGGACCTCTTTCCATAGACAACAATCAGATTCGTGCCTATGCATGCATCCCGGTGGATAACAGTAGCATGTGGAATTGGAGGTTCCATGCTACTTCTCTGTTTATAAGTTTTACCCTAACAAAATAAATTTTATATTTATACTGCACAGGCTTATTGGTGTGTTGGCTCAATTTCTATCACACTCCATGTGATGGTTAATTTTTTGTGTACAATAAAACCAGCATATATATTTTTTAATTTGTAAGGCCTATCACTATCCTATATTGAAGTTCCATTGTGCATGTTGATTTATAGGATTGATATTCTGTACCATTTATATATTTTTATATCACTATAAAATCTAAATCATTTTAATTATTATATCTTTATAGCAAATTTTAATATCTGCTAGGACTCCTTCCCCTTGTTCTTCCTTTTGGATAGAAGTGCCTTGATTATTAATGGTCCTTCCTATTCTATATAAACTTTGAAATCAAATTATTTTGTTTCATTTAAACCTTCAGTTGGCTTTCATTAAATCTGTAGATAGAGTTGTAAAAATATTTGTGATATTTAATCTTTCTATCCAGAAAGAGATGGCATCTCTCCAGTAATTACTTTCAAATCTGTTTCTACATAAATTTTTATATTTTACATAAAAATTTTATATCTGTTATATTTGTTTTTAGGTGCCTACAAAACATTTGTTTTTATGAAAATATGTTTTGAACAGTTGATTGCTGGTATACAACATGCAATTTTTTTTCATCTATGTATCTAAACTTTACCATCTTGCTAATGTAGGGAGATACTTCTCCATAGGTCTTTCACATCTCTGCACATCCTATCACAGACTGATAGATTTTGTTGTGAACCATCTTCTCAAAGGTATCTGTGTAGTGCATAGACTTGAAAGATAAAACAAATGTCTTCTGCCTGGGCATATGACAGTTTTTTGAGGTCCAGGATAATGAAAATAATAACTCCTTCCAAAGCAGAGGTTGTGTTGGTGTGCTACCAGCCTTATTTGAAAAATTGGGTTTTTTCCTAAGTTTGGGGGTTCCCAGCTGTGACATGAACCCACTGAGTGTATAGCATCCAGCTGGGCCTCTCTGCATCATCCCTGTGAAACTAAGGACGTGCCTGAGGCCAACACTGCAGCATGTTCTCATCCTGCAGCTTAAAGTCTCATTGATAGTGGCCTCAATTAAATGTTGTATAATACAATGGAACAGATTTAGTCCCAGGCCCTGTGAGCACATTCAGCAGAGTGGCTAATAATATAGAATACTCATTAGAAAATTTGTCAAAAACTAACAGGGTTAGACATAAGATGCAAATATTGATGGGAGATAATTCTCCATAGTCTCTCAGACCCTCATTAACAGGTAGAACAGTTAGAGAAACACCCTGTCCCATCTCTTCCACTACTTTGGTGAGAACATCTACTATTACATTGAAGCGATTGTGTTGAGAGGTATATGTCAAGATTTATTTTTATATAATATTTCGGTTATAATCAGTTACAGTGCTGTTTAATTTCCCTTATAGGTTTCATTCATGTGTTAATTTGCAGTGTTGTTTTTTTTTTTTTTTTTAAAAAAAAAAAACCTTTAAAACATGTATGTTTAATAGGAGTTTTTATGTTGACTATGAACCTCATTGCAGAAAATAAATTCTGTAAAATTTCAATTCTTAAACTTTGATGAGCTGAGCTTTATGGCCTAGAATCCCTTCAGCTTTGATAATGGTACTATACAAGCTTGAAAAGAAAGCATTATTTGCAGTTCTTTCTGATAGTGTTTATGTATGTCTGTTTGGTAAAGTTTCTAAGTATGCTATTAACTTTTCTACAGCTTTAGTGATTTCATTTCATTATTTGATTTATCAATTACTGGAAATAATATATTGGAATTTTTCACATCATTGTTGATTTGTGTTCTCAAATTGTAATCTATCAACTTTTGCTGTTTACATAATGAAGCTATATTGGTAAGTTGAACAATTTATCATTATGGAGTGATCCATAAAATCTATTTGTTTAATATTAATGTAGTTACACAAGCTTCCTCTTTGCTAATATTTGCATGATTTATTTTTGCTTTCTTTTTATTGATGGTAAGTTGAACAATTTATCATTATGGAGTGATCCATAAAATCTATTTGTTTAATATTAATATAGTTACACAAGCTTCCTCTTTGCTAATATTTGCATGATTTATTTTTGCTTTCTTTTTATTGAAAAGTTTTTATTCTGCAGTGTTTTTAGCTTTGTCTCTTGTAAGCAACATACTGTTAGATTTTATTTTTTGTTTAGTCCAATAATTTATTTTACAAGAGAAGTATTTAGTTAATTTATATTTTGTACAATTATTGATACGTTTAGATTTAAATCTATAGCTTTATTTTGTTATATTTCTATATCGTTGTTCTGCTTCCATTCTTTTCCTTTCCTTTTTGCCTGATTTGGGATTATTGGTTTTTTAATTTAATTAATTCTTACTAGTTTATTTGATCATTTTCCCTAGTGATTTTACTGTAGTATCAAAAGTATTTTACAAGAAGCTTGAAAAAACTTTGTGGCTATTAGGTGTACAATATTAAAAGTAGTTGTTATTCTACAGTAATTTTAATTGTTGCCTTTAGTTACTAAATATGTGTGCAAGGTGTGTGTTAATATATTGAGGCACAAAAGTCAGGGAAATAAAGTAAATGGTGCAATTGCTAAGTGAGGAAAAGGAAATAAAATGACTTACAGAAACTCATCAAACTAATGAGAGCTAGAATTCGTTAAAGCTTACTATTGCTTTAGAGTAAGACATTTTTTCTCTCTAATATTGTCATCTCAAAGTGGAAGAGGATTACGTTTCACAAAGTGCACTCTGCTCAATGAACTGCTTAACTATTTTAGCTGCGGTAAATACTCTCAAAGAAAACTTCAGATATTCCAGGAATTTCTCATTCACCTTATCCTTATTGACATCAAGTACCAACCAGATCCAGTGAATATTTGACTTTGGAAGCAATATTTGGCCTTATTGGACATAATGGGACAGCGATTTTAAGACAGTTATTTACCACTTGGAATAGGGAAGTTTAAAAAAAATCCTCCTATATTAATGAAATCAGTGTTCAGCTGAGGACATATTTTATACCTCTAAACTTTTGGCTCTGTTCCAGCTTTTAACTTCACTTTTCCTCCAGCTTCTTTAATTTCTGCTTCATTAATGTTATAAAATTATTCTTTATTAGGGTGGTAAACTGATTATTGATATGCTCTAATAATTCTCTTACCCCTAAGATTCTGTGATGATGTTAACTAGAACTTTTAAGAATATATAATATAAAATAAGCAAAAGTTTAATTTTAGGAGTCATGACACCTCTTAGTTGCTCAACTTATGAGTATCTGATAGGAAGAAATGACTTCTATTCAAGGGTGAAACTAAGTTTTGGGGCATTTACATTAATTACGTAACAGTAAATCCTTTCAAAATATGCCCAAACCATATTTCACCTGATTATCAGAACAATCATTTTTATGTTTGCTGTTCTCCACCTATATTAAAAGAAGATTAATAATAACCCCATTTTTCTAACTTTCTATATTTTTATTTAAATTTATTTTTGTCGACTCTAGTTCCAAAAAGTGATCATTAATACAGAACCTCAGATAAATCAAATACTTAAAACTATTGGCAAAGTGTTCTTACTGCCATTTATATTCTGTTTTTAAAGGATAAACAAACTAACAGAAGGGGTTGGAAGTTCATTGAAGTCCTGTGGCTTTCAGCTGACTGCAGCCACGTGACTTTAATTGTGATTTTAGACAAATTTTTACATACTTAAACAAAAATTTAGTACTCTATTAGTTACAATTGTACAATAACTTTTTGAGTCTGTAACACAACTCTTCAGTTATTTTCCCTGAAGTCTTAAAATTTTAATTATCTTTACATTAAAGGTAACAGCACTCCAGTGATAGTTTCTAAAAACAAAAACAAAAACAAAATACTACCTTTGTTTGAGATAGTACCCACAGATATCAAAAGGTTTGACTATTTTTAAAGAACATTCTTTAATCGCTTCTATTGTGCACTTCTGTTCAGATATATACATTCATAATATGTTATGATATACATTATAATCCAAGCTGGTTACTCCACTAAGGTTATCCGAAATTATGGTAATAATAAAAAAAGTAATTGTACCCATACAAGAAGGAAATTCGCATGGTGACCATTCATGTTACATTTATATCAAGTTTATAGCTCTTTTGTCATTATGACATATATCTGAGGCCATTAACTTTTAACTGCCTTAGGGTTATAATGTACTTGGTATGACTTTTCCATACTAAGATCATACAAGTTACACTGATTATATGCCTTTTGGAAATAATATTAAAATTCACCTTCCTATTTTTAATGAATGTCTATTAAAAAGAATGACATAGGAAAATTTGGAAATAATATTAAAATTCACCTTCCTATTTTTAATGAATGTCTATTAAAAAGAATGACCACTTAATTTGTCATAGGAAAAAAGAAAAGGTATTATATAAACAATGTAATTGAATAGTATTAACTGAAGTGCCAAATTTAATATCACTGACATACAAATAACAATGCGTCATTAGATTTATTTTAAACCATTAAATTGGCACTAACAAAATTAGATTTTTCAAAAAAGTGTTTTTATTTCTCACACATAAAAAATTAAGTGGAAACACAAATCATAACTCAAGCTTACATAGTACCTTAGCCATTACCAAATATTTATGCTGAAAGAAACAGACTGCTGTAAAAGAATAATGTGGTGATGCATTAGGGTTTTGATATCAGGTGGATAATGGAAGGATTTATTTGATTGACCTTTTATGTATTTATTTATCTTATTGTTAGGGAGAGTTGCAAAGAGTCAATCTTTTTGACTTAGCTCATTTTCATTAACGTACTATTATATTTAAATCATATTTGTAATATTTTTTTCCAAAAAGAAAAGTTTAAGTAACAAGTTTAATTTAACACCCTGTCTTTTTTTTTTTAATTTTGTTTCGTTCTTTCTTTTTCTCCCTCTCTTGTATTTCTCTGCCCTGATCCGTTGTATGTAAAATAAAAGCAGTGTGATATTTTGCTGTGGTAAATAGCTTCTAAATTGCAAATGCAAAAAAAAGTATAATTTTATTTAATCCTCATATTATATCTGTGTAAGTTCATAATACATTCTATGGAATGGAAAAGCAGTCAATATTTCATAGAAGTCAGTTTTGAAGGTACAGATTAAAGGTTCTCAAACTTTAGAGTACATCAGAATCACCTGTAAGAGTTCTTTAAGCACAGATTGCTGAACAGTTACTAAGGAAGTCAGAAGTAGGGTCCAAGAATTTGCTTTTTAAAAAGTTTCCTGGTGATGATAATGTTGTAGGCTGGGGAAAACAATTTGAGACTTACTGTAAAAGAGATACAGTGTTGTCCCTTAGCTCTAACTACTGCACGGACTAGGACTACGATTGATTACGAATGGAAATGTTTTTGACCCAAAGCAGTGATGACTCATTAAAGATTGCTGGACCTATTTTCCATTTTTCTTTTTATTAGAGATAAAATAAAAGCAAATAAGACAGTGATCAATTTACTGTCTCTCAGCTCTAAATCTACTTTTCTTTGCTCTTTTTCTTGATACTACAGCGGGACCTATAAATCTTCCATTTTTAATTCCTTTAGTGCAGGAACCTGTGGATTCTTGTACAGAAAGCCTAGGATTTTCACACCTGTAGCCTTCAGAGACTGTTTCTGCAGCACTCTCTGTCTTCCTAGAGAAAGGAAGTTCCACAGCAGTTCCAACTACAGACTTAGGGACCTGTCTCCCAATCATTGGGCCATCCTACTAAGGATTTTCTATGGACTACCTCCAACTTCCCCAAACCTTTTGGCAGGTTCCTTGGACACAGGCTGCCTTTGTGTTCTAGTGGTGTCTATGCTTGAGTGAAGAGGTCTGCACACTAACCTGGCCAGTTGGCAGTGGGTGCCCTCTCCTAAGCACTTAGTACCTATTTTTTTCATGTTTCTCAGCCTAGAGTATCATCTGCTTTATTTCTCTTGCTTCTTCTGGTCCTGTTAGAATCTTCTTTCACCACTCTTAGTACTTAATCCCCTTCTAACAATTCATATATTTATTTTTATTTTTATTTTTTTTCCTTTTTGTCTTTTTTCGTGTCTGGCAACGGATCACAACCCTCAGTGTCGCGCCCGTACCAGACCGGGACCGGCAATGGGATCGCAACACTTGGCGCCGTGCCCGCACCTCGCTCAGCCAGTGAGCGGGAACCGGTCTGTATGTGGGATCCGAACCCTCGGCGGGAGAGCCACCGCGCTCCCAAGCGGCGCACTGTAGCAGTGCGCCACCGGGCCAGCCCTAACAATTCATATATTATTAAATTTTCTCCTTCAATTAACTAGAGTGGTTTCTGCCTCTTGGAAGAAACCAGAGTTAGGTTTCTAACTAGAGTTAGGTTTCTGACAGGAACCTAACTGATATATCCTGACACATTAAATAAAATCTTTTTTTTTAACTTAAAAAAGAAAAACTGCTTTTTCTTGCTTCACTAATGGGTCTACTTTAGAATCTTCCAAATGAGAAAGAAGTAAGAAAGAAGAGACTAAGCACTGTTTAGGAAATATGTATTTTTAAATAATAGTTTACAAAGCAAACTCAGAAATCCACCTCCCACAGCTATTGAAGTTTCAGTGAAGTTTCTGATTATTTGGGGGAATTGTAGAAGCTGTCTGAAAGTTTTCTCTATTTAATGTAGCAGTTAAGATATTAAGATACTACCTTTTATTTCCAAATCAACTGTTTTGTTCTTTTTTTATTTTTTTTCCCTTTTTGTCTTTTTTCGTGACCGGCAATGGATCGCAACCCTCAGTGTCGCGCCCGTACCGGACTGGGACCGGCAACGGGATCGCAACCCTCGGTGTTGCGCCCGCACCTTGCTCAGCCAGTGAGCGGGAACCGGTCTGTATGTGGGATCCGAACCCTCGGCAGGAGCGCCACTGCACTCCCAAGCGGCGCACTGTAGCAGTGCGCCACCGGGCCGGCCCAACTGTTTTGTTCTGATAAACCAGAAAATCTCTCACTGAGGTCAGCTGAAGTCTTAAAGCTTTGGGAGATCTGGAATGGGGCCCCACATCCTGGAACTGTCACCATGAGACTATTTTTAACCTAAAACCAGACTTACTGATGCCAAAAAATGATATACATCAACTTCAGAATGTTGAAAATGTATTTTGTGACCCTTACTCATAAATCTGTACATAGTATTTAAACAAGAGCCAATCATTAGTCTATATGATAATATGTAATCAATGAAAAACCTGATGTACAGATTAAGGGGCTATTCCCTTTCTTTCCCTTTGTTCTTTGCTTTTCTGTGATTACAAAAATACTGAAACCCTGCCTTCAAATTGGAGCATTTCCCAAGGTAACTCGGTGGCATTTTCCTGGGTGCCACTGTTAGGTAGAAAGTCAGATATGAATGACAGGGGGCTGGGTGAATGGCTCTGCAGACGTCCTAACCCACCTAAGAACCACCCATTTTGTGGTTGGGTTTGCGACTGACATATCCTCATAGCAAGGAACTGGCACCAAACCAAATTAAATGGGTTTCTCTAGTGCCTGCACAGTCTATAGTAGTTGCTCTAGCACTGACCTTTGCTTCATTATAATTACCTCTCACCCCATGTAGATTTTTCCACATGTGTTTTGAGTAAGAACATTCACAGAAGGAAAACAGTTCCATAGCCTGCAAGTGCCAATCAAGTGACATAGACATACCCATCATGATGACATGCCTCAGGATCACCCTGAAGTCTAGTCAGGACCCCAAAGTCAGGGACAACCCCAGAGCCCTTAAAGGCTATTGTCTCCCTTGACTTGGCCCGTTCCTCCCTTGGAACATACTTCAACAAACTGCTTTATTTTTGTCTGGCTGATGTGTAATTCTTTACTGTGCTAGCAAAAAGGACCAAGGAATCACCAAAATTCCAATAACAGCATCACTGATATTGGCTCAGATAAACTCTCTGATATTTTTAACAGTGCCTCCATTTATTTTCCACAGGTAGACAATACTCTTCTTTGTGCCGATATGCTAATAATATTTGTTGTCAGCTGGCTCCCTTTTGGTCTCCACCTTTAAGGTGTGCTAGAGGGAAACTCCCAAGGCTACATAAAGAATGAAATTACTTTTGCCTATTTTGTTTCTGTGTGCTTCCTGTATGATTCCTGCCTCCTTCTCTTCTGTTAACACCACACACCACTTCCTCCTAGCACTGACAATTTCTTTCCTACCACCTGGTTAAGGAGCCTCATCACACTCCCTCAAAGACAGCAACTTGCTAAATGGAGGACCTGATTTCAGCTCTAGTGGACCTCTCCTCCAAGGTGGGAGACACACACACAACAGCCAAGGGCACCTCCTCCTCAGAGGTCTGAATTTCAACTCTGAAGGGTGCTTTGCCAAACATCTGCCTTTTAATAAGGCTATCCTCTTTTCTTTTTTCGACCAAGGCAAAGGGTGGTAGCTGCCTTCCTGTAATTGCTTTTAATTTAGGGTTTTATTTCTTAATTTTTCTTTTTTAATTTAGTTGTTTAACAATTTTATACTTGATTAGAAATTTCTTACACTAAACTTTTTTTGTTTAAGTAACTGGTGTACTTTCTGTCTTGTGATTGGACCTTGATGATAACAGATGTTGGTACTAAGAATCATCCCAAGAAAAAGAATCTAAAATATGAAGTGTTGAGTTTGGTTTGGTTTTGTCCTTGTGCTTCAAAACAGAGTTGATTCCCTTGAAAAGTAGAAATGGGACGTTTGCAATCTATGATATACGGAGGTATCATGATTAATCATATTTTCAACTACCACTAATTGTGATTAAATCTCTAGTGAGGCAAATGCCTTGGGGAACTAGGCAGCTACTACATTTGCCTGGTATGTTGACAGTGACTACAAAGACTCTCATGTGTGATATATATTTTTTTCAGTGTATTGGAGCACTTACAGAAAGAACATGTTAAGCTTGAGATCTTTAAACTATCACTTCAAATTACAATCAGAGAATTAGAGTGTATCTGTGGTATTTATAAAACATTCCTTTATTTCCTGTACCCACTGGGTCTAACAAAGCTGAACATTTTTTAAAAATGTGATTTCACTCTTAGAAGTAAAACATGAGTTTAACCCCATGCCTCATCAAGTCTTGTATAAAATTCAGTGCATTTTTTTAGTAAGGCATGTGAGCCTAGATTTTGAATTAGGACATTTGGTTGGAAGCAGATTTCCTTCTCAAGTATGTGCATATTCACACTTCTTTTGTTTGAAAATACAGTAATAATCACACCTAGGGATTTTTCTTTCAAGGAATTATGTACTCTCCTTAACATCTACACCAAATACCCCTTGCTCCCAGTAGATAACTCTATAACTAGAGTTATGTCTTAATGTTTTACAGCACAGCAAGTAAAAGTCTGATACAAGAAAAATGGTTTATATACCAAAATAATTGAATAAATTTGCTAATTTTTATTGGCAGAACCATGAGGAATCTGTGTGGGAATAGATTCTGAAGGTACGAAACTCGTATTAGGGAGGATAGAATATAATACCAGATTTGGCTGAATTTATTGGTATGGGTGTATTTTCCAGATATTCTGTATTTAATAGTTTTTCTCATTCAGCTGCAAATTGCTCTAAAAATTACTTGTTTGGTAGACTAAAATAAGCACTCAATAGTAGCCTTAATGAAGTTCATATGCCAGAACTTTTCCTGGCATGATGTAGAAGATAGAATCCAAAGGCTTAAGGAGGTAGAAATGTAGAATTAGGTTTATTACATGTGATCTACACATATACTCATACTTTACATCTCACAAGAGGGCCCAGAAAACTTCCCCTTTATAAAGCATTGAGAAACCTTAGTGAAGTGAGTACCAATCCTCCTAACAAGCTCTATGTTGGCTCTGATCTACAGGGTAGGATAGTGGGAGATTTATAAAGGCTTCCTGATTTCAGTGAGGATAATAAGACTTTAGATTTGTACATCTCTTCAAAAGATAAAGTAACAACTGTTGTCACAGGCATCTGGGATAAACTGGTGGTCAAGGTGCTTTGACACACAGGGATCACAGTTGTGGCAAATTGTTCTCTGTGTCTGCAGGAACAAAACAGGTAGGAAACCAACTAAAATGTCACCAGATCTATAAAACAACTCCAGGACTAATGAACAAAAACCCAACTTGAGTTGCCAAGATAAAGTATTTTCAGTTTTTTACCACACTTTCAGATTTTATATATATTCCCGCTCTTGGTTGAAAGGAAAATTGTATCCCCTCTCTTTCCACAACTATGTTTTGTAATCACCTGAGATTGCTTTCTAAAGTGGCTATGTATTGGGATAAAGAAAATGCCCAGATCTATTGGGGATTACTAAACACTGTTTTTGAAGTGATACTGATTCTTGAGGATCCAAAGTGTGATCTTGGTCCTTGAATCAAAGTTGGGGCATATGGGTTTTAAATGATAAAATGTTGGCCTAATCACAGTGGGTCAGGTGGAAATGGGTATATCCTGTAATATTTTCCTCAACACTGAATGTCCAATTAGAATAGGCATACTTGGGAACATATAGAATGACCACTTTGGCTTTCCGACCAAAGAGTAAGGGCATTTATGCATGAAGGTCTAAATGGAGGGGTGTAAAATGTTTCCACCTTGTTAAGATAGTAATGCAAAAGCAATAATCCATCCCTGGGAGTGCAGATTAGTGCCACAATCAAAGACTTAAAACGTGCAGTGGTGGTAATACCTATGGTATCGCTATTCAGCTTCTTTGTCTGTGCAGAAATCATATAGATTTTTCAGAATTACCAAAGATAGTTATAAATTTACTCAGGTAGAGACTCCAATTTCAGCTGCTATTCCAGATGGAGGTCAATGGCAGCTGATATTCAGCTATCTTCTTGGCAAACATATATATTTTTTTCATTATAAAACTTTATGGGAATCACCATAACAATTTAATTTATCTGGCAAATCCAACAATATACCTTTACAGTCTTACTTCAGTGTTACATCATTTCTTCTACTCCCTGCCTTGCCATAATCTGGAGAAATCTTGATCAATATGAAATTCCTTATAACATTTCACTGGACATTTTATCAATGATATACGCTGACTAGAGCAGATAAACAGGAAGTGGCAAGTACTTTAAGAACCATAGTACTTTAGGTGTCCTTGTATCTCCCATAGATCACAAGATTTACCTAGTAATTTTCAGGGCCTACAAACCCAGTAATGTTTCCAGCAGTCCAATGATCTGGATCTTGTGGAGTAATCCCATCTCCAGGGACAGATAAATCACTGCATCTTGAACCACCTAACAGTACCAAAGAACAACATTTGCAATTTTGAATTTCAGAGGCAACATAAAACATATTATGTGCTATTAAACATTATTAATGTGCTATTTAAACCAACTTATCAAATAACATGTAACAATCTGCAAATTTTGAATGAGAATCATTGAAGAAAAAACATATTATGTGCTATTAAACATTATTAATGTGCTATTTAAACCAACTTATCAAATAACAAGTAACAATCTGCAAATTTTGAATGAGAATCATTGAAGAAGAGTGCATGTGCACTTATGTGATATGTTACTTATTTAGCCATATTATTCTGCCTGGTAATACNAGTAACAATCTGCAAATTTTGAATGAGAATCATTGAAGAAGAGTGCATGTGCACTTATGTGATATGTTACTTATTTAGCCATATTATTCTGCCTGGTAATACTTTTAATCACATAATTCATCTCATAGAAGAAAATGTGCAGCAATGGGCTCACATCTATGGGATTTGCTTACCATTACACTATCACTGAGAAGCAGCTGAACTAATAGACTACAGTAATGTCCTACTGAAGATTTAATTATGGCACTGGTTGGAGAAAAGACTGAGACTATGGGATTCAATCTTACAGGATTCAGTATGTGCTTGAAAGAGCAATCAGTATATGATGCTATATCTTCTACAGCAAGAGTATACAATATTAGAAAAAAGGGGTGGAAATGGAAATGGCTTCTCTCACCATTAAGCCTAATAACCCAACTGGAGAAGTTTGGCTTCCACAACTTGAAGCACTGCTAGTTTGGAAGTCTTAGGCCCCTCCCTACATTAGTGTAGTGGGTTAGAAATCTTGATTCTCCTTTGATCTTAGAATAGGATTTTTAGGTAACACATGAATGAGCCAAAAGACTCTCAGGTAGGGAGCGAAAGTCCACAAATAAGTTTGGCAAAAGCCATTTAATCAATTCTAATCACTGTTTAGTAATGGGATTGTGTACTTTGACTGTTTTAGGTTGCTGGTTTCATTCTGGCTTGAATGACTATTGACTAGTTCACCTGATTATTCTTAACATATGTTAAGGAACTGCTTGAATGCTGTTTAAAGATGCTAA
>NW_007733409.1:2793-6810 GCF_000696425.1 Galeopterus variegatus | reverse complement strand
GAGCGAAAGTCCACAAATAAGTTTGGCAAAAGCCATTTAATCAATTCTAATCACTGTTTAGGAATGGGATTGTGTACTTTGACTGTTTTAGGTTGCTGGTTTCATTCTGGCTTGAATGACTATTGACTATTTCACCTGATTATTCTTAACATATGTTAAGGAACTGCTTGAATGCTGTTTAAAGATGCTAAAGAAATTGCTGTAGGAAGTATGTGGGAAAGAAAATGTATACTAAGGGCAAGCTGTTTGTTGATGGATCAACTTAGCTTTTTACAAATTGCATTCTGGAATGTCACATTGTTAATTTTACTGCTATTAATGGTTTTAGTTGCTTAAAGCTATAATTCTCTTTTGTAACACTGCCTGTTTTTATGTCCTTCTTTGATGATTCAATCAACTGATTTTTCTTGTGAAACTTCCTTGTTTTGTCAATAGAAAGAAAGGCTGATTTTGGATCGGGGCTGCTGCTTGCCTGATGGGCAGCAGTCCCTCCAGGCCTCATTCGTGTTACTTTGAGTGAATTCTTTCTTTCTCTTTTTTCCGTCTTGGTTACACAGAGAAAAGTGTAACAGATTAGAAGACTTCAACCAGGAAGAAACAGTTCCATTGAGACTGTATAAATTGGGACTCCCAGTATGACACCTGACACCACAAAACGACTAAGGAAAGAAAGATGTTACTTTACAGGATAAAATTAATGATCCTGATTACTAAGGAAAAATTGAATTGTTACCAGAAATTGAAGTCAAATGTCACCGGAGACACTTATAATATTTTCATGCCTAAATGGATCTCTACAACAACAACAACAAGGGGTCCACAGAGAACTCATTCCCTCCAAAAACTAGATTTGTCTCACCCCTTGAGTAAGGAACTCTCCAGTTGAGGTTCCGATTAAAGAGAGCAAAAATGAAAGTTATAAATATCAGCTGTGGCCTTGGGGCCAGTTTCAGAAATGAAGAATTTAGTACCTATAAGAATAGTCAGATGAGACAGTGACTGACTTTTAGGAACAACAGAAGAAATAGCAAACGCAAAGCCCTTAAATTGGGAGAGTGGCTGGTGTGTCAAAGCACAGTGAGAAAACTGACTGACAAGTGAACTGAGATGAAGTGCTGGTGAGACGATGTCAGAGAGATCAAGGGAGACCAGTGAGGTCATGATAGGGCTTTGTAGATCATGAACACTCAAAGACGACATGACTTGGGGAGGAAGCTGGGGAACATTGGATGGACCTCAAACATTTTAAATATAAGTATTTTCTCACTCAGCAGCTTACTTCCATTTTATCCTGGAGATAAAGTCATGCTTGTATTTAAAAACATGTGTAGCAGGATAATTACTGCAGAATTGGTTATTATAAATATATAAACAATCCACATAACTAGCTGAAAAAATGTCATATGTAAATGGAATTAATGGATTCAACATAGCCATTATAAAGAACAAGCACTTTTAAATTTTGTAATGATACAGGCAACTCTACAAGGTAAATCATTAGGTGAGAAAAGCAAGGTACAGGAAAACATGCTATCATTGATTTGAAAATGTGTATGTATGTTTATGCACGCACATGTATGCATATAGAACATTCTGGATGAAAATAAAATAAATATTAATAGTCTTTATTCCTGAAGTAATAAGAAAAGTAGAAAATTAGATAGTAGACAACAAATTAATATATGAAAATTAAAACACTATGAATGTTATATTCTTCTATACAAATTCCATGACATCTATTAGGAGATATATATAAATTCTCTGGCACTTGTCTATACACACACACACACACTATATCTATATATCTATATCTATCTATATCTATAGATATATATATTTACTATTTATATACATATATACTATTTTTATATAAATTTCCAATATCATCCAGTTAGATATTGAATAAGCTCTTTTGTTCTACTGGTTTTGAGTACTAGTGATCAACAAATAAGACCAGAGGGCTATTTATATTTTCATGTGACTGTCATTGAAAGAAATTGTAAGAAACTGTTTTAATGTCCACTATGTTAAAATAATCCTGAATTCCAGGGATATTTTAAAGCATATGTTTGTAAGAATGGTTGCTATTGATGATGAATAAGACTAAAGAAATCCACACAGAGTTGACCAAATTGAAAATTATTTTTGCCAATAAATTTACTGCCATAAACCAAATAGTTTTAGAATACAAAAACGTTCAAACAAAAATTTAATTTCTGCACAATATTTTTCATAGACTATACTGAACTAATCCAATTTTCTCATCAGAGTCCAATTACATTTAAATGAGTTATAAGCTATTAGAAAGAACCAAGGCTATATCTAAAAATATGCTTCTGAAATTTGAACAGACATTAAATTCAAGTTCAAAGCCTTTAAACTGGCAGTTTTTATTATAAACTACAAAGTCAAATATTCAGAAAAAGATGTTAGGCAAATTTGAAAGCACAAGTAAATCAATATTCTTATGTCAAGGATGTATACATATTGTGGAGAATTTCTAATTAAATCCTTTAAAGTTTTTTTGCTCTGTTTTACTTTTCCACACCTTTGAAGAATATCTTTGAATGTAATTAAGTGAAATATCAGTGTTAGAATTAATATAACTATTTTGACTAGGCACTAAATTGTATAAATGACTTATGGACCTCATATCTGCAACTTAATTTACAGACTTTCATTCCTCTCTTTCAGCATATTGTCTTTGATTATTATTACAAAGTCTTGAATACACTATTTCTTCATAAAATCAGAAAATTATTAGGCAGTTAGGTAAGTTATTTCACATTGAGTTGTACCTGACAAGAATGTAACAATGCTCAAATACATCCATTTACATGCAATAAGTTGTGTGCCATAGTTTTCCATAAGTATGATTTCTAGAAATTGTTTGTTCTGTATAATTGGACATAAATTCAAATAAAAATACCCTTAAAATAATTGTCACCTCTGTATAATATTAACTCACCATCTATTTATAACTTTTTCAAATGAAAATATTATCACTGAGAAAACCAATCATAAGGATCTAGAGAGATACATAATGATTCGAGATTATATGAAATCTTGGGTTTCTATTTTGGGGATTCTATTTTGCTATGATATTTGAATACTGAAATAAATATTAATTTATTTAAAACTAAAGCAATGTAAATATTATTTTTATTAAACATAAAACATAAAATTAGAGGATTAATTTATCTGATAATAAAATTTAATAATGTATATAAGCTACACTTTCTTTTTTTTTTTTTTTTTGTCTTTTTTCGTGACCGGCAACGGATGGCAACCCTCAGTGTCGCGCCCGTACTGGACTGGCCACGGGATCGCAACCCTTGGTGTTGCTCCCGCCCCTTGCTCAGCCAGTGAGCGGCCGGTCTGTATGTGGGATCCGAACCCTCAATGGGAGCGCCACCACGCTTCCCAAGCGGCGCAATATAGCAGTGCGCCACCGGGCCGGCCCTAAGCTACACTTTCTATTTACATGTTATATTATTGGTGCCACAGTATTAGTATATTTTAAATGTAGTAATGTATTACTTTAATTAATCCCTTCTGCATTAAGCATGCTATTATAGCCTTGATTATGTGTGGATGACTATTTGGTAGAGTCCTAGGTGATTACAATAGATCCAGCAGTTATTTAAATCAAAATTATATTAAAAATATTGTATAGTAATTTAATAATGGCACTACGAAAAACTCTAACATTTCTGTCTGGTTCTTTGGCACAATTTTATTAAGTCACTTGAACTTTTCATTTACCATGTGTTCTCAACTGTACAGAGAAAAAAACTATTTTACTCTATCAGTAAACCAGAAAAGTGAAAAATGCAAGAAAAATCTCTTTGGAAGTGACTGCAAAAGGATGGATGACAATTTAACTTTCACATGAATCTTGTGTTACCATTTAGAAAAACACATTTTAATATTAGAAAACACCTATGCAATTTAGTCTGCAGAGTGTTATTTACTTGGATTTACTTTGATATATGTTTATCTTTTTGAATTAGCAAT
>NW_007733409.1:0-573 GCF_000696425.1 Galeopterus variegatus | reverse complement strand
ACATGTAGATAAACAATGTTACCAAAAAATGGGCTTTTGATGATGTGGGTAAGAATCATAGTAGATCATGTATACAACAAAACAAAACAAAACAACAAACAATGAAAACCACACTACACACACACACACACACACACACAAAACACACACACACACAGTGTAATCCTTCATAGTAATTTCTATGATTGCAACAAATGAGTTTTTTTTAGAGTCAGTTGCTCAGGCAGTTAGCCATCTCAAATTTTGTGAGTGAAGTATATTTTCTAAATATATTAGGAGTCTTAGAAATATTTGTTTCAAATTTCAAATATATTGCATTTTTTACTTGTGTGTATTCTCAAATCAAAGCCTACAAATATTAAGGTATTAGATAATCCATTCAGTTAATTTGTTTGATGGTGAAGGTAGACATTACAATACACTTGTAGTTTCTGTCTGCATTCTATAAAGTCACTTAGGTCATACCTCAATGTCTAAATGAGTACAATTCAGTCCTCATCAAGAAATTTGTGCTCAATAAAATAGCTATTGGCAAAACTACGAACAAAATTAATTTCATAGAATATATTTCTC
>NW_007733408.1:109034-111658 GCF_000696425.1 Galeopterus variegatus | reverse complement strand
TCCTTTTTGTAACTTCCTCAGTTTTGCACTGTGGGCTGTACTATAGTTAGACAGATGATTTAAAAAGTGTACATGGATAGAAAAAGTAGCTTCCACGCTATTGTAATTAATTTTGAAGGAACAGTACCACGATGCCTATCCCTTGGCCCTCAAGCCTCGACTTTCCATTTCTTTGGCCCTGGCCTCCTAGTCGGGTCTCCTTTTTATTCTCCCTTCACTTGACCAATGCATTTTATAGCTTTATGAATACTATTTATCGAGGATATCACACATGTCTAGTTCTGTGCTAAGTATTCCACACTGATACATCCCTTAATCTTTAAAATAATCTTATGATATAAGTACTCTTTGTTTATTCATGTATTCATTCAGTTATTTATCCAATGTTTATTGATTGCTTACTCTGTGCTAAATGCTGGGAATCCTCATTTTATTGCCATTTTATAGTAAGGAGATACACATTTTAAAAATTATTCCCATTTTAAAGAAGAGGGAACAGAGCTTTAGGAAGTTTAAGGAAGTTGTGTGTATTAATTGCTTTCTCTTGCCTAGCAAGCATTCTATTCACGTTCCCTAGTTATAGACTCTGTCCTTTGGTCACACGGAGTGGATACAAGACCTATGCCTGGCCAGCAGGATTAGTTATGGTAAACATAATCCGGGTAACAGTTACTGGCCCCTGGAGAGAGCATGCAACACAAATCAAGTGGATTAGATTACATCATTAGGATTAACTTATGGATAATGGGAGAAAAAGAATCTCTCTTTCTCTTTCTTTATTCTAATAGGATGATGTTGCTGGACATAAGACAGACCTGTCTGCAGAAGAGAATGGGGCATATATGCAAAGAGAATGAAAGATAAATGGAGAGAGAGAAGGGAAAACAAGAAGAAAGAGAGCAAAAGAGAGAATTTCCTGACAGCATTGAACCACCCATTCCAGTCCCTGAGACTGGTCCTACCAGTTATTATTTTTTATCTTCTTTTATTCTGTGAATTCCTAAAGAATGTGTGAGACAAAAATGTTGAGACAAAAAACAATACTGTTGCTGTTTATGGGAATTTTCGTTAGATCTTTTATAATGCAAGGAACCATGACTAATTTTTCCTTCGAATATCATCTAGGTTTGTATAAAGTGTAAAGCATTAAGAAAATAAGTGAAATCTAGGCACTGATAATGCAATGCTAAAGGTGCACCTTTGTGCTGGGGGACTTTCATCCCACCACACATGCTGACAAACTTCTTCAATTCTCCATTGTTTAGGGCTTCTTTACTTTGCTGAATCCAATTCTCTGGGCCAGCAGCCTCCCAATGGGGATTCTGAGCTGTCTTATCTGGCTGATATAATATATTGAACTGGAATGCTTCTAGGTTGAATGGGAATTATTTAGTCATTCCCAGCTCCTGTCATTATTAAATTTTTTTAAACACCTTGCCTGCATGACATCTTCCTGGCCCTGAAGGCATTTAGTTTTGTAATTCTTGTATTAGAAATTTCCTTGCCATCCTGTTCCTCCTTCAAAAATACCCATTTTACTCTCCAGCACATCAAGACTTGACCTTGCTTTCCAAGGTGAAACTTGTTTTTCTGTTAAAGTGATCCATCTGAATATGTCATATAGTAATAATAGTGTGTTTTGTGATTCCATCCACATAAGAGATATACAAATTGGAAGGTATTAATATGAATGAACTGAAAACACAATCTCTTACACTGAAGGAATAATAAAAACATGGAAATTTAAAGCATAGATTGACAGGAATTTATTTGGGAATTCACAAAAAATCTTTTATTCCTTTTCATATTGCATCCAAAAAGTGATGAACTTCTTATTTATTAATTTATAACCTAATAACTTTTGTTTATGAGTCTGGATCCCATGGAGGGCAGGAAAGTAAAATTTCATCATAAAAATTAGCAAGCCTGATTATTCTGAAGAAATTATGTATAAAATTCTATTAACTAGTACTCATGATTGTCAAACATGCAGTTAAGGTTAGCAGCATGCTACCGTGCTATAAGACTATAATCCCAAAGTCAAATCATTTTCTCCATAGATCAAACTTATTTGACAACTACTATGCAAGATGCTTTTAAAAGTAATTGAATATTTAGAATATAAATTTTAAAAGTTAATAGTGTATTTGCCATGGAGCTGACTCTTTTAGCTCAACAAAATGGTGTTTAGCTACCTCAGTGGAAATGAATACTTGGGCTCGTCCAGTCTCCGTTCAGATGAATGCAATGAAAAGGCTGATGGAAATGGCAGGTCAAGATATTGGCAATGGAGTGACTGAAATCATAAGTCATAGATTATAAACTGGATTATGAGTAAAGTTAAGTAAAACAAGGCTTAATTGATTGGGAAAAATAGTGAACAGCCACATGAATAAAGAAATGAACTAATGAGTGGATGGTTGCTTGGATGGATGGATGGATGGGTGGATGGATGGAGTAATTATCTGGAAAAAATTCAGGCATTTGTCAATTGACATTATATATGTCATTAAAAAAAACTAAAATAAAACTGAGATTGTTGTAACAGAAATTGGAGAAAAAACAAATAATACTCTATTTTCTTGACTGCCAAGGATTTTGTTCTGTCAATGTCCTAAATATTC